>NC_087212.1:33172596-33175096 GCF_015104395.2 Macrobrachium nipponense
GATACTAGAAGTTGAAAGACTCGGACTTACCTTAATGTGAACTGTGGGATTGGAGGCTGGAGATGAGTGGAGATTCGTAGAGGACAAAGCGCAAGAAAGACGTGATTGGCGGAATTTCGCCAAGTCTCTGTGCGTCGCTGGTCACTGCAGGTGGTGATAATGAAGAAAAATACATATTTCTCCTCTCTTAACTTTTAAACGGTTGTAGTTGCTACCTGCCGCTTTCATTCTCGTTTAGCAACTGCCCAGGTCTCTCTCTCTCTCTCTCTCTCTCTCTCTCTCTCTCTCTCTCTCTCTCTCTCTCTCTCCCTAACGTACTTTCTGTTTGTACCAGATTTTCTTGTAAGATCCACATCACTTTTCTTGTTCCCATTTCTCCTTTTTCCCAGTCTTCCCCCGCTTCCTCTTTCCTCTTTCCTCTTATCCATCGGTCAGTCACCTTGTCAATAACAGTTAATTGCAGTCATTGGAGGCCAAAGGGTGTCCGTTATTGACATGCCTTGTTCTAATGCGAAGCAGTTCCTTTATTGCAAACGCTTCCGGCGAACCATTTTTGGAAGTGAAAGTTTCATAAAAGCGTTCTCGCTCTCTAGTGGGTTAGTCAGTTGTGAGGGGGGGGGGAAGCTTTGCTTCTCTCTCTCTCTCTCTCTCTCTCTCTCTCTCTCTCTCTCTCTCTCTTCATGCTCCTTTCCCCTGCGTTTGGCTTGGCCACTGGCTAAAGCATCGCTTTTTATATTCAAGTTTAACCTGGTAAAACGTACTATTATTTTATACAAACACACACATACACACACACATATATATTTATATCTTACAAGGTCAAAATGACGCTCATTTACATAACTGGAGAGAACTAACTGGGAACCGTAACCTACCTTCCATCGTTCCCTTTGAGTGCATCTTGAAGTTAGCTGAAAATCAAATATCAAACTCTAGGCAAATTCAAACTCCCGTTATTACAAAAATATACTTTTTATTTCCCAAAAATAGCTAACATGAAAATGGAATAAATGAGTAAGTACCCCCTCTTATCTCTTTCTATCCAAAAATTCATAGTATATCAAAAGTTAAAACAAGTCTAGAGAAATCCCATTTTTCTATATGGTGACTTCGAATCCATCTGAAACGAAGAGACCATAATTATCAGTCAATTAAATATTAAAGTTCGTCAATAAAATGTGTGTCGCACCTCACTAACCTTCTTTAAAAGCTGAATTTAATGTCACTAGAAATGTGTTAACTTTTCCAAAGTTTTCCACTTTACCTTACAGTAGACCTCCTTCTGTGGCGTGTTCCACGAACGATCAAACAATATCAGGGAGTAAACCTTTAATTCTCATACAAGAGATTATAACTCATTTTCTGTGACTCACGTATGTACGAATGTACGCCCACTAACAGACGTATGGATACACGCATGCTACTTAACATACATTGTAACTCGGTAACCTTTCCCGTTGTCAACTTATGTCTCTGAAATGCATCCACGACCTCTTTTATGCATACAGCGTGTTTTCTATTTGTTTTTCATCTCAGCATCTCCGAGGAATCCACCGTTTGCACCTATCTCTAGCCGGCAAGAGCTAAGGTTATCAACCCCCACTATTTAGATATGTATCTTTTCCCTCTACCAGTGCCTTTAAGATATATATGCTAAAAATCGCATTTATAAGTGTGATTTGGTTATCAGCTATAGCCACAGCAGATGTTCAATAAGAAACGGTATTGCTGAGTACTTTCATATATTTGACCATCTTCAGCTGATATATTCATATATATATATATATATATATATATATATATATATATATATATATATGGGGTGAGGTTGCAAGCCCTATCCTTCCCCTCGCCGGTTGCTAGCTATTTTATTCAGCTAGTTGCAAGTACCTAATTCACTGCTCAGCTCAACAAAGAGACATCTATTTGTAATTTATCGCGCCCATATTGTTCCGGTCTCGCCAAGGATTCGAACTCGGGTCCTGGTGGTAGCGAGGTTAGCGAGTAACTACAGTATATACTTCGATACGTATAAACTGCATTATGCAAATTCCTGATCAATGGGGAACTGGTATTAAACCTTGTCTCTGTTTTATTGAAATAAAATTACTATTGTGAAATCAAACATTTCCTAAGAAAATCGGCAAGTGGATGTTTGGGAACTGTGAAATCATTGATGATTAAGCTGAATTACTTTTGTGAAGTCAAACATTTTCCAAGAATTTTGGTTAGTGTAATTCTTGGAACATACAAAATCACCGATTTATAAAAAGAATTGAGAAATTAAACCTTTCCAAGGAGAACTGGTCGGTGGAGACCAGAGAACTAATGAAATCATTGATGGTTAATTACTATTGTAAAATCATTGATGATGAATTAGAATTAACATAAGTGTATATCTGGCAACTTACGAAACCATAAAATTACTATTGAGAAATCAAACATTTCATGAATAAATAGTCAAGTGGGTATTTGGGATCTTTGAAATCAATGATGATTA
>NC_087212.1:33180096-33207596 GCF_015104395.2 Macrobrachium nipponense
ACATAAGGGAAAAGTTCTCTCTACATGAACATCAAATGTTGTTAGTATAAAAAACTATCAGTATGACAGTAAAATTTGTCATTTGTCATATACAGAACAACCCTTTGGTCTTAACATAAGGGAAAATTTCTTACATGAAAATTCAAAGGTTTGTTAGTAGTAATAAAAATATCAGTTGACGTAAAATTTGTCATTGTTCATATACAGAACAACCTTTGGTCTTAACATAAGGAAAAAATTCTCTCTACATGAAAATCAATGTTTGTTAGTAATAAAAAAATATCAGTGACGTAAAATTTGTCATTGTTCATATAAGAACAACCCTTTGGTCTTAACCATAAGCGGAAAAATTTCTCTACATGAAAATTCCAAAGGTTGGTAGTTTTTTTTTTAATAAAAATATCAGTTGACGTAAAATTTGTCAGTGGTTCATATACAGAACAACCCTTTGTTTGACAAAGGGAAAAATTCTCTCTACATGAAAATCAAAGGTTTGTTAGTAATAAAAAATATCAGTTGACGTAAAATTTGTCATTTGTTCATATACAGAACAACCCTTTGGTCTTAACATAAGGGAAAATTCTCTCTACATGAAAATCAAAGGTTTGTTAGTAATAAAAAATCAGTTGACGGAAAAATTGTCATTTGTTCATATACAGACAACCCTTTGTCTTAAAACATAAGGGAAAATCTCTCGACATGAAATTCAAAGGTTGTAGTGATAAAAAATAAAAATCAGTTGAAAGGTAAAATTTGTTCATTTGTTCATATACAGACCAACCCTTCTGGTCTTAAACAAATAAGGAAAATTCTCTTATGCATGAAAATCACAGGTTTGTTTAGGTATAAACATAATCAGTTTGACGAAAATTTGTCATTTGTTCATTATTACAGAACAACCCTTTGCTTGACATAAGGGAAAATCTC
This sequence comes from Macrobrachium nipponense, assembly GCF_015104395.2. Taxonomy (NCBI): domain Eukaryota; kingdom Metazoa; phylum Arthropoda; class Malacostraca; order Decapoda; family Palaemonidae; genus Macrobrachium; species Macrobrachium nipponense. The sequence continues at coordinate 33,181,024 of NC_087212.1, forward strand.
TCTACATGAAAATCAAAGGTTTGTTAGTAATAAAAAAAATTAATCAGTTGACGTAAAAGTTGGGTCAAAATTGTCATTATTACAGAAACAAACCCTTTGGTCTTAACATAAGGGAAAATTCTCTCTACAAAATGGAAAACAAAGGGTTTGTTAGCTAATAAAAAATAATCAGTTGACGTAAAATTTGTCATGTGTTCATTATACAGAAACAACAACCCTTTGGTATCTTAACATAAAGGGAAAATTCTCTCTACATGAAAATCAAAGGTTTGTTAGTGATAAAAAAATATCTAGTTGACGTAAAAATTTGTCATTTGTTCATATACACCGAACAAACCCTTTGGTATTAACATAAGGGAAAATTCTCTCTACATGAAAATCAAAGGTTTGTTAGTAATAAAAAATATCAGTTGACGTAAAATTTGTCATTTGTTCATATACAGAACAACCCTTTGGTCTTAACATAAGGGAAAATTCTCTCTACATGAAAATCAAAGGTTTGTTAGTAATAAAAAATATCAGTTGACGTAAAATTTGTCATTTGTTCATATACAGGACAAAGCTTTGGTCTTAACACTGGAAAGAATTTTCGTCTCAATACCGCAGGTTTGTTATTTATGAAAAATTACCAACTGATTTAAAATCTATCATTTTTCAAATATTTCCCGAATCATTTTCATCCAACCCAATCACCCAACCAAATTGTTGACCCTTACTTTGTGTTTCTTGACGATTTCACAAAACCTCATTCTTGCTTTCAAAATATATTGCTTTTTATATTTCCTTTGGGCAAGAGAGTCTTCTACCTTAATGGCTGAAGTTAGTTATGAATAATTATTGTGAGAAAGGATTTGTAATCGTCATAACTGTTAATGATTAGAGAAAAAATCGCCCTTTTTAATGACTATTTATAACGAAATTTATAACGAAATTGTAAGTATTCTAGTATTTATTTGGGAGTGAGTTTCCTAATACTTATTTATTTATTCATTTATTTTTTTTATTATTATTAGTTTATTTATATGCATTTGATCCCCCGAAGGCCAAACTGTGATTAGTACTAGCCGCTTGGGGGCCAAATGGGTTTCGCATTGCTTACTGTTAGCCCCTTGGGGTGCAAATGTACTTAGGGGACATTGAGCCCCAGGGACTAGTAACATATATATATATATATATAATATATATATATATATATATATATATATAGTAGAGAGAGAGAAGAGAGAGAGATAGAGAGAGAGAGAGCGAGAGAGAGAAGAGCAAAAAAAGGGGAAGGGGGGGGTAGAGGACGAGAGAGAGAGAGAGAGAGAGAGAGAGAGAGAGAATCGATTCGTGGCGGATAATCGACTATTGACAACAGAACCGAATCTTTACGTACTTCTCCAACTGCCTCTTTAGGGGCGCGAAACAAAACAATGCGAGGCCAAGAAATATATGCAGCGAACGTTATACTCGCACCTGACACCACCTATTATAATATACATCAGGAAGCGAAGTTGCTGTGCGAAGTTGAATCACGCGGCTTTTGGTGTTATTTTCCATCGTTTCTGTGACTCAAAGGAGGGCGCTGTATAAGGACGCGTTTCAATTGATCGTCCCATTGTTCGGAGACGGTTGAAAAGTGTCCCGAGATTTTAAAGCGAACGGATGATTCGTTACCGAGTAGATAGATCAATCAATCGTCCCCGCAGTGTTTCGTCTGGAACGGCTCCAGAAAAGGGACCGGTCTGGAAAGTAAAATTGTCGATGACGGGGCACATCATCAGGACTTTTGATGTCAGAGCATCTACTCTGTGAGGAGGATGTTTTGATCGTGAAGTTTTAGCGATCGGAATGGTGGACTGGTCGATTCTAAAGAGGAGCAAACGGGACTTAGGTTGAAAAGCTAACGCACAAACGCACAATGTTTTCTTTAATGTACAGTCATGCTGGAAACATTTAGCAATGACAAGCTTCACACGCCACGAAAGATAAGCTCCAAACAAGGTACCTTTAGACAAACCGACCAATTATTATTTGTTTCCTGTTGGAGTCCACTTATTTTCTGTGTGAAAATTACAAGTAATATCACAATAAGCCCCATTCCGGTGGACAGCTTAATCACAGTGATTTAGTGTCAGCACAACATCAGTTTTCACTAGATAAAATGTGTATTTTGGCAAAAACAAATGTTTATGAAATACCACTAGTTTTCAGAATATAATACCACATTGACATTTTCTTTCGGTGAATATTTGGCGTGAGCATTCAATAGGCATTGAGAACTTTCTGAATACTTATACTTTACCATGTGCAATTTAAAAGTAACCTACTCAAAACTATTTAAAGCAGAGTAAAAACAAAAGATTTACTCAAAACCAACACAGAACATCAACTCTATTTACAGAACGTCGTCCAATTATCATCGGGAGCTTCTAATTACACAGATTTAATTTGACCACTTTTAATGGCCATTAAAAAAAAAAAAAAAAAAAATCTTATAATCTGCCTCTCGTATGCTGCTCAATTAAGGATCACTTCAGTGGGATAAACCTCGAGACTACTCGAGGAGGACATCGTAAAAATCATGTGCTCTACTAATGTACAGCCTCCAGCGTTGAGTTCGAATTCCCTCATATTTTCTGGCTTCTCGCAGTCCATCCAAGCTCTCTCTCTCTCTCTCTCTCTCTCTCTCTCTCTCTCTCTCTCTTGTAGGCTGTCAGCAATTTGTTTTCAAGTAGCCTTGGTGCGCACGATATTGTAAAAGCTATATAGCCTTATACGAGACTGCTGACTGTAAGTATGAAGGCATATTGTAAAGTATGGATGAATTGTATGCAAGCTGCTGTGTCGAATAATCTGTTCGAGAAAGATCAAGCTATTATTTAGTTGTACCTTTTCCTGGTCATTTTTATATTCAAACTTACTCTTTTATTTGGGCGCGAGTTTAACATCATTACGTATAAAGTTAAATGCAAGTCGTTTTCTTCTAACTGTGATCATGTATAGCCAAGGAATTGCACTATATATTGGTACAAAGTGCCTTATGCACCATGCAAAAAAAAAATCAAAGTCCTTGAGATTTTAACCTACCATTCTTTGATGGGTCCAGAGATTAACAGATATAGCTTTTTGTATGGATGTCGCAGATTGGAATGGCCCTGCAGACGGCTTAAACCTCGTTAAAGGCTATCTTTCCGAGTTTACACGTCACCTGCGCTACCGTTTAAGCTGCTGAAAACAGCAGAATATTGATTGGCGTTTATTAATGCAGGTGCACGGCATAGATAAGTCAGAGGCGCCTTGTTACCTGTCTTGAGTGACAGTTCTAGCCGGTTATCGTCTGCTAAGTTGGTGACAACTTTTTAAGGGTTCCGGGTTATTTTAGAGACGATCTCTTCGGCTTCATTGATGTTGCCGTCTTATACTCATTATCTACGTGCAGTTTACTTCCTAATGCGTTGTTCGTTCTTATAAACGAAAAAAATTCATATAATGAGGATATTGGCAGTAGCCACTTTACCACGAAATGTCAATTATGTCTCGAATTTGTTCCATAGTAGATTTTGCAGCATTACCTAAACCAACACCCATAATCCAGAATTTGACTTGATTTTTCAGTAAAGAAAATATTAGTAGTGTAGAAATTATATGTGCAGATGAAGAAAATATTCGCTTGTAGACAGATTCAAAGAGACAAGTGGACGAATTCTAACGCAACCCCTGATCGAATCCTTTTAAGAAACACTTATTTAATTCCCCATCGGGGGTTAGTGCCCCTAACTGCAACCACTTTCGTTCCTCTTACCGTACTTCCTTCCATATTCTCTTTCTTCATCTTATATTCCACCCTCACCTAACACTTGATTCATAGTGCAACTGCGATGTTTTCCTCCTGTTTACCTTTCAAACCTTTTACTGTCAATTTCCTTTCAAACCTTTTACTGTCAATTTCCATTTCAGCGCTGAATGGCCTCGTAGGTCCCAGTGCTTGGACTTTGGCCTAAATTTTATATTCAACTCGACAGGACCAATTCACTACCAATAAGAATTGCCTTTATCAGTAAAATAAATTGTATAATATAAATGCTCAAATAAAGGTATTTTAGTTCAGTAACCAGCGTTTCCATCTGTCATTCTGTTTGCACTTGGTAACACAATGCTTTGTTTGTCATATTTCCTTGTTTGTTTGTTTAAAACCACAGCAGCTGGGACACTGTAACGTTTGCTGAAATTTCATGTGGTAATTTAAAACAAACACAACGATGATGGCGTTGCTTAAATATGTCAGTGCTCATGGTGGGAAAAACGTTGATTTTTCAACTGTCATGTATCTACTACATAAGTACGCCTTTTTCAGTGGCGTAGCCGGGGAGCGGGAGCTAGGGGGTGCCATCCCCCCAACTGACATTCAATAGTTGTATCAATTACAATAAAATTATAAGGTTTTTATAGATTGTCGATATTTTTCCAGGGAAAAATGGCCAAATTTGTTTTTGCGTTTGCGTGAATTTATTCAATATATATATATATGATATATATATATATAGATATATATATATCTATATATATATATATATATATATATATTGTGTGTGTGTGTGTATAGTCATAAAAAATTTGTGAATTATTCAAAATCGTTTTGACTATTAGGCCCCCTCCAATCAAAAATCCTGGCTACGCCACAGGCCCTTGCCTCGACTTAACTCATGCCTAATGAAAAATCCGAAGATCCACCAACTCTATATAAATGCAACCAAATGGACTCGAGATTGACACAAATAATTCAACTGACTCTCTAGCTTGACATGTCTGCTTCTGTTTTCACTTTTACTATGTGCTGATTCTCCGAGGCAGTGACATAGCATTCTTTTTTAAAATCATTTTAAGAAAATTTATGCTAATCCATAAAGGAGGATGAATCATTCAGTAGCAATATGTACATATACGCAACAACTTTCTAATACAAAACAGTATGTTCAATATTTTGTGGGCCATTGTTCTAATTATATAACTACATGAGAATGACCTTCATGTGTGAGTTTGAAATTCAGTATGCTATTCGGCATAAGGTTCATCAAAAACTAATAGTGAATGTTGCTTTCATTACGTTCCCCAGTCGTTCATTATGATTCGATTAGTTTTCCCTTTATACATTTTCTGTTATCGACAAAAAAATGGGTTTGTAATATTTGAAGTACTATCAGGATCGCCAGCCAATCAGCTGTCGGGGTAGACCACCCAATCATCGCATTCGGGAATCGTGAAAGCAAGTGGTAGGAAATTAGGTTTCGAATGTCCCTTTCTTGCTTCCATCGTTCGTAGAAGCCGGCTCAAGTTTACTGTGCGAATGGTGAGCTCTGATAAGTTGGTTTGGTATCACTTAGTCGATATTATTCCACGTCTTTCGGGTGTAACCTTATTAATTCCGATATCCGAAATTGAATAGCCTTTGGCCTTACCAGTTACCATCTAATTCATGGACATAACCTGAAGCATTTTGGATAAAACGCCTGTAAGACTGCTGAATAAATTTTTCCAAGGCTTGCTGTTATAGACGTAGCCATAGGCGAACAGGTGGCTTAATATTCCAGTAAAGTGTCCTATGTGTATTTTTTCCCCCTTTTGTGTGCAGCCTAGTTTGTAATGTATAGACCACCATCTTGGTTTACCAACCATTACGTAGCCTAAACAAACCTGGTTGTTGATGGTCAAAGTTTGATCTGCATATCCTTCTTAAGATTTTCTTGGGATGAAGGCAGCTATATTCCCCGAGTATAGTAGCCTACTTTTGCCTTAGCCACCAGTCACGGTCTACACTACAAATACCACCCTATGTAGTTTCCCAGGTCTAATACAGTGATACCTAGTGGGATTTTCGCACTATTTAGTCTACATAGGAAAATGGTCACATTTATCAATAAAAGCTGACTGCAAACTTAGCCTGGGGTAATTCTACAGAATAGTTCCGCACGGACTGCAAGGAACGTAACCGCGGATACGACATCCACTAGGGATTGGGGCGTCCAATGTATTTCGGTGTGTTTAGTACTGGCCCCCGGTTGTTAATTACAGTCGTCCGAATAAATATTACTTAATATTCTTGTTCAGGAGGTAAAACTGCATAGAAAACCACAACTGCCATAGTCTAGGCCGCCGCGGAATAGTACTGTAGATAGATCTTTAGCCACTCTTGAAAATTTCATGTAAAATTGTTCATTTTTTGTGTTGATCACTGCGTAAAAAAATATTTTCCACATTGGTGATAACTGCCATGGGAAAGACCTGTCGACGATTATTCCAAGTTGTTTCACAGCTCCAGAGAGGGTTTTAGATTGTGTGTTTGCAACTTTGGAAGTTGGTTGGCTTTAGTAAGTTCTTAAATGTTGATTACCGTAACTAAGGGCGTAAAGTTAGTCCAACAAGGTTTATTACAGTTACTCGGCGATTCCTGTGAAGTTGCCATTTCGTGCCGTTTTATTACATATGTCGTTTTCTGTAATAATTTACAGAGAAAATAAGCCACAGAATTTGCAGCCATATATGATGTCATTAAATCGTTCATAACTCCTTAATTAAATTATGATCGTTCTGTCTAGGGAAATTAATACTGAAGAGATAGACAGAATGATTCTTCATTTATTTCCACCAGATACATAAACCTTATGGTTTCGACAGTTTTATCTTTTATGCTATAACACAAAGACTGCGTATAACACCAAAAATCATTGTGTCACATTAATTTATGGTGGCCGGTAAAAAACGCACAAGGAAAATAATCACAATGTTCTTTGGGATCTTTTTTTATAATTTACTAAAGGATTCAGAGCCGATGGAACGCTGTTTTTCGGCAATAGTTTTTTATCAAAGCATCGGATAAAGGTGAAAGTTAGCTGGCAAGTGTATACTTTATAACCGTACCTAATTTTACAATGATTATTTTGCTCCTAGGTTTGATAGTTTTGATATTAATAGAGTAAAATGAAGTCGCCGATGGTGTAACAGATTAAGTCACTGAAAAGATTCTAAAGCCATTTGTTACGTAGCATATGACGTCATGAGGCTCCGCTCATTTTAAGTGACTTACTGCCTGTAGGCAGTAAGTCACTTAAAATAGTAACAGGACAGGAGAATGGATATGCTTACACAGCTAACTATGCTTTTCAGAGGCCATGCCTTAGTGTTTTTCGTAAACCACTTGTAAACCGACTTAAAGATTTCAATGCCACTGAAGCACTGAGTGTTTCAAACTTCGTCCTAATTTTCGGAAGTACTTTGCATCACCATGTGTGTTTCATTAACGTTTTACTTGAGGAAATAAGGTTAAAGCCGCGCTTACCCACCCAACCATCCGCAAAAGTGATGACGTGTATCATCGACGTCGGTATAGCGTTAGCGTATCCTGCACGATACCTTTTCAAACTGTGGTCTGACTTATGGTTCAATGTCATTTTACCTATCCTGGTTTACATGCTGCTGAGAAATAAGAGCCCGTGCCAGCACAAGGCTGACTTAATGTAACGACGACCTATCCTGGGCAATACGGAATTTATAAAAAGCAAATGGTTGACGCGTCAGTGAAGCAGAAACGTATTGACACCAAAAAAAGGCTGTCAGTGCTTCGCCATTAACTGTGCAAACTACAAAAACAGATTCTCTAAACAACATGGCATCTCTTTTCACTAGTGAGTTCAGTTTTGACTTGCTCTTTAGTCAGTATCAGGAATGGTAAACATTGCCAAACAACACATGGTGACATGGGCCAAGCTGTCATGGCAGTTGTATTTTTACACTTGACAGTGAATCTTGACGAGGTAACAGATTATATGACATGTTATGCCCACAGCTGTAATCAGTAAGTATACAGTTGCAGTCAACAAAAATCATGCTACTGAATTGCTGGTAATACAGTTGATTGCCTTTAAAATTGGATAGTTGATTATCACTGACACAGACTGTCACACAGCGCAGTGACACCGGCGTATCATTACTAGATAAGCCAGTTACCAGCTTCATGTTCGCACATTTATTTGTGTTATTGACATTTTTCAGATTCCCTGACAAGAATAGTCAAAAGCAGCTCTACCAGCAATGGGTTCGGAACTGCAGGAGAACAGTACTTCCACGTCAACATGCTAGAGTATGTAGTGTACATTATACCAAGTAAATTAGGGTGCAGTGCCAACATTGTTCCAGCTACCTGATCATTTGAAGGAATTTTATCTTAATAATCTAGGCAACATAACAGTTCATGAAGCAAACAAGTAAAGATTATCATGTCTTTTTCCAAGTAATCCTTTTTAAGTATACACATATAGAAGCACACAACAACTAAATATGTTGTATTCATCTGAAATTACTATATACTCGTATATTGATAGTTACAAAACTGGTATATACATTTTGTAGCACAAGAGTCCAGCAAAAAGCAAATAAAGTGCAAGTACTGCCGCAGTATCATCTCTGCCTCGCCTGAAGTGCCTTCAAGTGCGAATTGCCATAGTTAAGTTTCAATCGGCAATCATTGCTAAATAAGATACCATGATACTTTTGTTAAGCTCTGACATATTAAGGTATCTTATAATATAATAATCATTACGGTGTATTAACTTGCAACTTGTTTTGAACAGGAGGAAGTAGAAAAAGCAAAGGCACAAAAAGATGCAGAGAAACTCCAGAAACTTCACAAAAAGCCACGGAACACCAAGCAAAGGGAAAAGAGGGCAAAGAAAACATGCAGTGTGTCGAATAGAGGACACCAAGGAATGTAATCAGATAGAAAGAGAACTGGAAGCCCTATTAGACTTTCAAAGGTCTGTATGTTAAACGTATTATACTACAGTGTATAACTCTGGTAGCTCTGTAAAAATAATATGAATAAGGAAGGCTTATAATCATCAGAGCAATGTTTACTTCACTTTTACTTGTGGCGATGATAGGCCTGTTCTAGCATGTCCAGAATCTAATATGTGCAGTAGATATGTTAACGGCATGTCATAACTTTTTATTGCCAAAAATGCAAAGTAGAGTATAAAGACTTTGATATTAAATATAAGGGGTTCAACAGGCTTCAGTGGCAAAATATGATATAACCCCATAGCAAAGACATGAAATCACATGATTATTTCTATTGTTTTAGACCTATACTGCGCGCTTCATTGGGGTCATTGGAAAGTACTTTTCAAGAGCTTTTAACCGATGATGTATTTATTAAAATTATTATTTAAAAAGTAGGAACAGTAGAGTAAAAAAAGCGAACCCAGGTGATATGCATATCTGGATATCTTTAACTGAACCACTGCAGCGCCGTATTTTCTACATGCTTAATCATTATGCATTTAAACTGGAGTTTCAAGAGCTTTCCATTGAGGCTATATTGATTAAAACCGCTGAAAAATTAAGGACAACAGAGTGAAAAGCGTCCGGAAGACTTGCTTTATTCGCTTAATTCATCGCCATTTCCACCTTTTCCTATGGTGATGTCGCGGGAGGATTTTCCCTCGCCACGACATTAAGATACGAGAAGAATAATACTATTGTACATATGCACTGTTGTCAGTCTTCTTGCCTGGAGACACAGGTCGGAGAATGGTACTGTCATAGTTGACATGTTGGGTATGAAGACTAACGTTTACGCTGCCTGGAAAATAGGGTAGGCCTGTCCTACCTGCTATTACATGATATTCCTTGTGTGTATGGGTCTTACTACTGATGAGGCCAGGTGAGGTCTTCCCACTGGGAGGTAGTTGAAGTGCTGAATTCCATTTTAGGGGTATTGAAGAAAATTCCTGGTACTCAGCGTGTTTCTTTATTACTCATTACATCATGCCAAATTTCTCCCAGGCCTAGTCTCCTGGACTTGATTAATTCACCTAGTCTTCAGAACTCCTGGACTAGATCTCTGGACTAGATCCCCTGGACTAGATCCCTGGAAATATTCATTTTATTTAATTTTTGATTTCCAGAAATCAATACAAGTGCGTAGTTTAATACAACAACAAAAAAATAACTCTTTTATATTGAGACTTCAAAAAAAGAAAAATATATAAATTACAGATTATGGGAATTGCTTTCCTCATAATAGGATAAGTATCAAACATGGAGCAACCCTGGAATCAACTAATTTACAATAAGGTGTAAATCACTTGATACCCTACTCCACAGAGTACTAGATATTTGTACACAATATATGGCAATGGGTAAGGCTACCTGAAAGATTTCTGAGAAAAACTTACTCTAAAATGAGGTAAAATTAGGCTAAGGTCTTTTAACAGGATATAGTCTAGCCTAGGCTTCTTCAGAAATCGTTAAGGATAGCCTATGCACAGTTTACATGGCTGATTTTTGACTAGGTTATAATAGGCCACAAAGTTAGGTTAGTTTAATGAGGGTACAGGCTAAGTCTCATGTAATTAAATTTACATGATGTTATACATATAGCCTAACTATATTTATCAAAAATAGTCATAATTCCTCATTCAAACAGGATTAGTCTAGGGTAGGCCTTCTTAAATTACTGTATAGCCTAGTCTAAGATCATGCTCGGCAGTGGAAATTTCCATGAGAGGTACCCTTTGGCACTGGTATTTGCAAAAACTTTATACAAACAAAACACTTATAACTGCTTTTTTAATGTTTTCAACCCTGTCAAACGCTAAGTTACAACTCAAACTAACACAGCAAAATTTCATGACAACTAATGAACGTGAAGCATCTTTCACGACAATGAAAATTTTCCTCGTTAAGGCATTGCAACATGTTTGACTGGGCAGGCAATTCTGCACTTGAATTTCTCGTTTGCTACTGTTCTTTCAAGATAGTGATCTGTTCTAACTAATGAACTAATGGTAATATTACAACTTTAAAAGCTTACCTTGCAAGGGCAAGATAATCATTTGTATTAATAATTTGGTAAAATAGCCAAAATGAAGAGCGGACAGGTTGACGACCCCTCACACGAAAGCATTCGTGATCCTTACATGTGTTGTTAGTGTTACCAAAATACAGACGAAAGATTCAGGGCAGCGCTCCCATACTCGAGTGAGAGAAAAACAAAACAAGGGACTGGCTACACTGCCACACTCATGTCCAACAGAAACGAAAACATTTCACAGTTCCAGTCACTTTTACAACAGCAGGGTAAAGATATTAGAGGAGGATGATGAATCAATTCCTAAATAAATCACTAATAATTAAAGGAATATTTTTCCCATTACAAAGCTTTTCCCTCGGGGAAGAATTGATTCATGTCCACTCTAATATCAAGGACAACTTTTCCTAACGGAACCAAACAGCTCCTTAGATGGGTCTGCGACTGTGAAAAACAGGTCTTGTACAGTAGAAACAAGCAACGATCTCAACTAGAGACTAAAGGGGCTCTTGCAACAACATAAAACAAGGATATACTTGAGTACTAAATGGGGACACTACCCTATAGGTGTGCGTTCAATACAGCTTTCCTAATAGCTTTGCCTAGCCTAATACTGGGGTTAGATTGACTCCACTTACACAGGATGTCACATCACTCTGCAACAAAAGAGTTCTCCACATATGAAGACAGAATTAACTCCTATTGAGGCGTCCTAATGATTATCAAACTCACCAGAGCTATTGGCTAGAAACGACTCTAAACTTGAATCTCAAAGGGTTTTGTAAAGTGGTGTACTCTATCCTCTAAGATGTACCAAACCAGTACTACAAGAGCAAAACTCTGACAATTTCCTATAAGACAAGACCCATAAGACCACAATTGCATTCCCAACCAGGGCACTATGTGAATTCTTGTACAAAATGTTTTACATCACTCCTTTGTTCATTACTTGGAATGTGAGACGTATGTGGTGTAGACATTATGGATGGTTGAGTGTTATTATGTTTGGGTGTTAAGTGTTGTATTGTCCCCTATATGTCAACCGACTTCTGGTCCAAGTCCTTGATTTGATTTGTTAAATCTCCCACTTGAGACCAAACGTCCTGGTAGGATTGAGTGAAGCTCTTAACTGTCTGTAATGTTTGTTGTGTTTCTTGTTCTAACTGAATTAGATCAATATATGATTCATCATTACCAGTCGCCATTGCTACAATATTTCAAACACTTACATATATATCCAAATAATACAATGTAAACTACATCAAGAGACAATACCATACATCTCCCAACAGAAATAATGAATATGCATGCAAATAAGTCATGACCTTAATCAGACAAAAATCAACAATATTGTATAATGAAATGCATACAATACGACAAAACATTATAAGTGACCTTCATAATATATATGTAATAGATACATTTATTAAATTTACAAGATCTGTAAATATAAACCCATGACCTGAGGTCATGGCATAAGGAGGGTTCTACATGACCAAAGCAGACCTAGATTACGCTATGCGCTGTCTGCAGTAGCCTGATCTAGCTCAGAGCTTTGTCAACATTTTATGTTTATGATAACTTTGCACAACAACTTCCATGGGAAGCGGTTGACCTGTTAACCTACGCCGGAAACTTGTAACTTCCGAGCCGGCGGACTACGTATGTTTTTTATATGAATTGCTGAGATAGCTAATGTTCCGCTATCGACGCGATGCTTTAGAATGGCAGTTCCACGCCAACCATCAAACATATCGGTCTTCCGACCGAGCTGCATCTCCTGGTATGGAGTTACAGAATAAAGTTGTTATCTTTGTTCAACTTATCTGTTTGAATCATCTCCTTTAGTTAAGAAGAACCACTCTACTAAGATATCCAAGGAGATGGGAGGAACCAGAAATACTTACGAATGACAGTCGTAAGGAGAACACAAAAAAAGTCTATCGTCAAGAGATAAGACTTACATGTGGTGGCAGCGTATAACGAAGAATAAAATTAACAAGACCCATATCAGCCGACCGAAGGTCTACAAGAACTAACTTCCACCTTCAACATCAAACTAAACAGAGGAAACGGGATCTTCAATCAACGCAACAGTTTATGAAGACGCAGATATGTCCTTCATCGAGAAGAATACAAGCATTAACACCGACGTTTGAGCAACTGTTGTCACTTATCTTCGAGAATCTACACCGGACGAGAGCAGCATCGAACATCAATGGAAAGAAGAAAACAAACACAGGAAACATCATCCGATCACGAGCAAGGATGCAGACAGCACAGCTAGAGGCAGTAGTGCAAGGACGGAGGCTGTGACGTCATCAATCTTGGACTTCTCCACGCATCGTGCACCGAGAGAAGACCGTGACGTCATCACGACTTCCGACGCGAGACTTAGACAGGAACTGAGACGTCATCCCATGTCAACAATCCTTCGCAATATAATCTGGAGCTAAGTACCATTTTTATCTATTCAGGTCTTTTCCTCAGTGAAGTGTTGTTCATCGGGAGTCGATCATCCAGTATTCTGGGGGTGAGTTGTTCGCCATATTAATCTCCCTTCATTACAGGATCAATCTTCAACTACGAGTTCTCACCCGCAGACTAATTTTTTTTCTCTTCTCGCTGTTGTTAATCGTTTCTTGCAGGAATTCTCCGTATAATATTTTATCATATTATCTGTATTTTTTGTATCTTTTGGGGGATTTTCCTATTATTATAACACACTTCTACAGTACATTGCATATGCGTTTACGTAGTGGTCGAGTGTACTCTTATAGATATTTTGATAGGATTGCAAGGAATAGAAGTGATAAGAAAAAAGTGAAAGTCGAAATGGCAACTACTCCGACTGGCAACCCCAATGTGGTGACTCTCGTTAGCGCGAGGTCAGCGATTGTCCCTTTTCAAGGTCGGGTCAATGGGTTCCTGCCTCAAAATGTTGAGGCATGGATCTCATCTGTAGACGCTCATTTAAATGCAAAAAGCATCACAGACCCAGCAGTACAATTACAGGAGGCCAAGAGCTTCATTGACTTTGCAAAAGGTGACGCAAGTGCGTATCTAAGGGGGGTTTCTTTCCAAGAGGCGCTTACATGGGACGAGTTTAAAATCAGATTACGTGCCGTGTATGGGGGTGAAGAGGCTTTAGATGTAGTATTGGCATTGAGAAATATCCTTAACCAAGCCTCCATGACTCAGCTTAATGTTGTCGAGCGGGCGGCGCTAATTGCGGACCGGCTAAATGAATATCGGGATAGTTTAAGTAACTCCGGATGGGTTGCGGGTGATAAAATCAAAGTGAAAGATTTTATCCGTTTGATCTACCTTACGTCTATCACTGCAATGTTGCCTGAAGCGTTAGTACGGTGTTTTGATAAAAAATTGCAGCCCGACAGTACGGAATTAGATGTGTATAAACAAATCAAAAAACACATGTCTAAATGTACCGACCTAGATCCTTCGCTCATTCAAGTTTTTGCAAAAAATGAGAACAAGCCACAACAAGTAAATGTGGTACATAATAATAATCAAGTTGCAGGGATGGTTTGTTATAACTGTAAACGACCAGGTCACATGATTTCAGACTGTCGGACGCGTTTTTGTTCAATACACAATAGTTCAACTCATTCATATAACCGTTGCTACTCGAAGAATCAACAGCAGAATGCTACAAACACGCAACCAGTTGCCAGTGCAAACAAAAAGAAGGGTCCTCAGTACTATAAGAAGAAACAACCAAACGGAAATTCTGCACAACAGCAGAAACAAACAAATCGTGCTTCAGGTACCTCTGTTCCTGGGCCGTCTAGCCAGAACTTGCAAGGGCAAGCGAATTTTCAAGGTGTGATAAACAAAACAAATACCACGTAGTTCACTCCAAGGGGGGAGAGGGCGATGTTGGGTCATCAATATCAACATCTTTTGTATCAAATAATCAGTTTAATCATTTATCAGATCATTGTGAGGCAATTGATTTTCCTATGAAACACACGGCCGAATCAAAAAAAATCTGTGCAGGTTCCCGTAGATTTGCAACAAATTCATGCAATTATTAGTCAAGACGAGTTGCGACCAACCTTACATGCAGTAAATTTGGACCATAAGTCATTCACTTTGTTCTTTGATTCTGGTAGTCCACGTAATATCATGGATTTAAGGACTCATCATTTACTCTTTTCAAATTTCCCTATAGAAAAGTCCGGAATAAGGCTCTCAGGCATAGGGAATAATGAATTAAATGTTGTGGGCGTAACTCATGTACAGTACAAGGTCGGTAAGCGCACGTTTGCTGATACCTTTGTCGTTGTACAAAACATTAATATGTATCCCGCAGTAATTATCGGATACCAGTCTATGGGCACTCAAAATATTATCTTAGCACCTGCAAAACACGGCGTGTATATCAAAGGGAAATTCTATAGGTCTTCTAATACCCTAAAATCAGTTTTAGATAATAAAAAGACAGACAGAGTTGTCACTTACATTACGGAACCAATCACCTGTCTCATGAACCAAGAAATAATACAGGCAACCCAACAGAACTCTCGCTCACCCGTAATATCAGCTTGCACGCAAACTCTCGAGCCTAACGTAACTTCAAATATATTAGTGCGTGTAAAGAGAACCTTGCCAGGATCTGAAACATTAATCCTTTCCGAAACTCTGAAAACACACGGATTATCCGTCACACAAGCCATTTATACAGTCGGCTCACAACAACAATGTAACATCGAAGTCTGTAATCATTTGAATACCACTTTAGTAATCCACAAAAATCAACATATCTTGGATGCCGAAGTCTATAAACATCGCATTCTTACCGTAGCTGAGATAAATCACGCTCAATCAGTTGCGGATGAAACCCTTTTGCAATCTATAAAAAACAAAATCAATAAGGACGTTCAAGAAGAAGAAATTCAGCAGAAATTCTTGAATCTTTTAACTAAATATCATGATGTTTTTTCCACTACGGATGGAACCTTAGGAAAAACGGATGTCATCGAGCATCAAATAAGGCTCAAGGACAAACAGAAAGTAATTTATGTACCTTCGTACCGACTTCCTATGAAATTTCAGAATGAGATAACAGAGGAAGTAGGTAAAATGTTAAAAGAAGGAGTCATTAGGAAATCAAACAGCCCTTATAATTTTCCGTTAATAGTAGTACCGAAAAAAGATCGAACTTGGCGGATATGCGTAGATTTTCGTCGTTTAAATGAAGAAACAATCCCTGACAGATTCCCAGTACCATGTACCGATGATATCCTATCCTTACTAGGTCAGAATAAATATTTCACAAGCCTAGACTTACTAAAAGGATTTCATCAGATTCCGTTGGAACAAGAGAGTATCCCATACACTGCCTTCAGCACAGCCAGGGGACATTATGAATTTTTGCGTATGCCTTTTGGTTTACGTTGTGCTCCTATAACTTTTACTCGTATGATAAACATCGTGTTTGGAGACTTGTTAGGAGATATCCTACATGCCTACATGGACGACCTAGTAATCTTTTCCAACACATTAGAAGAACATTTACGTAAATTGGAGTTAGTGCTACAAAGATTAAGGCAGCATAATTTAAGGGTAAAGATAAGTAAGTGTGAATTTTTTAAAACAGAACTAGTCTATCTAGGTTTCACGGTTTCTAGTGAAGGTCTTAAAGTCGTCCATGATAAGGTGTCGGCTATCCGTAACTTTCCGATACCTACTAACGTCAAGGGAATACAGCAATTTTTAGGATGTAGCGGCTACTATCGCCGCTTCATACGCAACTACTCAATCATAGCCGCTCCCCTAACCGATCTTATAAAAAAGGGCGTAGATTTCGTATGGTCTGAAATGCATCAACAGGCGTTCGATAAATTGAAAGATGAACTGTGTAGTTCTCCTATCTTGAAATTTCCTGACTTCGGTAAGGAATTTTTCATAGCAACAGACGCCTCAGACCTAGGAGTAGGTGGAGAAAATCTTCGCTACTACATTCTGCTAGCCGTGTTCAGCGTGACGGCCATATTGGTTATCGCCGTCAACATCTTTGCTTGGCGTAGGCTGAGGCGTAAACAGAAGGATCTCCAAGGGAACGTATTGGCCCGTCTAGATGACGTACCCGTTAAACTCAAGTCGTTTGCGTTTAGGGCCGCCTGAACCTGGCCACTTCAGTTCGTGCCTAGGGAACTGTCTGGAATTGTGTTGTGTGTGAAAAGCGGTCCGTATGCTGGCAAAAATGTAGGACAAGAAAGACTCACGCCTTTGCATTTGAACAGTTAAGGTATCTCCAGGGCGCCTAATAAAGCATTATAGCCCAATATTATACATTAATATATTCCTAAAGGTATTTTTCGGGCACCTTAATATATCATAAAGGTAAATTTTTTCCGGGCCACCTAATCAAAAATATATCAGCCCTATATATTGCTTTTCTGCAGATTTCCATAGTTATACTATTATACCATTGTACAATTACATTTATCTATCACAAAGAGTGTCAAGTACTCTTTAACAATTATCCATGATCATGCTATAATCATTATTTAGTAACCATTATTCTTAATCAGGTTACCTGTTATCATATTAATCATGTATACATGTTAATCTTTTGATTTTTACCTTTTTATTGTTTTGGGTACCTAATCATTATTATTACCAAACATGGATCTATATTTTTCCATGCATTTATCTTTGTTTATGAATATGTCAACAAGGGTATGTAACAGAACCTTTTATGCATTTAATCACTTATTATGTTATACCTAGACGTATGTTACGAGCACGCTCCTATGAACAATGTTTAAAGTAATTTTTTTTTGTTATTCAAGGCTTGAATAGGTAGCAGTCTGAGCCTAATGTAATAGATACATTTATTAAATTTACAAGATCTGTAAATATAAACCCATGACCTGAGGTCATGGCATAAGGAGGGTTCTACGTGACCAAAGCAGACCTAGATTTCGCTATGCGCTGTCTGCAGTAGCCTGATCTAGCTCAGAGCTTTGTCAACATTTTATGTTTATGATAACTTTGCACAACACCTTCCATGGGAAGCGGTTGACCTGTTAACCTACGCCGGAAACTTGTAACTTCCGAGCCGGCGGACTACGTATGTGTTTTTTTATATGAATTGCTGAGATAGCTAATGTTCCGCTATCGACGCGATGCTTTAGAATGGCAGTTCCACGCCAACCATCAAACATATCGGTCTTCCGACCGAGCTGCATCTCCTAGTATGGAGTTACAGAATAAAGTTGTTATCTTTGTTCAACTTATCTGTTTGAATCATCTCCTTTAGTTAAGAAGAACCACTCTACTAAGATATCCAAGGAGATGGGAGGAACCAGAAATACTTACGAATGACAGTCGTAAGGAGAACACAAAAAAAGTCTATCGTCAAGAGATAAGACTTACATATATAGGCACAGTGGGTCTGGATCAATAGCACTGGGCTACGGATCCCACCGCTGCCACCAAATGTCGTGGGCGGATTTTCCCTCACCACGACATTAAGATACGAGAAGAATAATACTATTGTACATATGCACTGTTGTCAGTCTTCTTGCCTGGAGACACAGGTCGGAGAATGGTACTGTCATAGTTGACATGTTGGGTATGAAGACTAACGTTTACGCTGCCTGGAAAATAGGGTAGGCCTGTCCTACCTGCTATTACATGATATTCCTTGTGTGTATGGGTCTTACTACTGATGAGGCCAGGTGAGGTCTTCCCACTGGGAGGTAGTTGAAGTGCTGAATTCCATTTTAGGGGTATTGAAGAAAATTCCTGGTACTCAGCGTGTTTCTTTATTACTCATTACATCATGCCAAATTTCTCCCAGGCCTAGTCTCCTGGACTTGATTAATTCACCTAGTCTTCAGAACTCCTGGACTAGATCTCTGGCGATCCCCTGGACTAGATCCCTGGAAATATTAATTTTATTTAATTTTTGATTTCCAGAAATCAATACAAGTGCGTAGTTTAATACTACAACAAAAAAATAACTCTTTATATTGAGACTTCAAAAAAAGAAAAATATATAAATTACAGATTATGGGAATTGCTTTCCTCATAATAGGATAAGTATCAAACATGGAGCAACCCTGGAATCAACTAATTTACAATAAGGTGTAAATCACTTGATACCCTACTCCACAGAGTACTAGATATTTGTACACAATATATGGCAATGGGTAAGGCTACCTGAAAGATTTCTGAGAAAAACTTACTTTAAAATGAGGTAAAATTAGGCTAAGGTCTTTTAACAGGATATAGTCTAGCCTAGGCTTCTTCAGAAATCGTTAAGGATAGCCTATGCACAGTTTACATGGCTGCTTTTTGACTAGGTTATAATAGGCCACAAAGTTAGGTTAGTTTAATGAGGGTACAGGCTAAGTCTCATGTAATTAAATTTACACGAATTTATACATATAGCCTAACTATATTTATCAAAAATAGTCATAATTCCTCATTCAAACAGGATTAGTCTAGGGTAGGCCTTCTTAAATTACTGTATAGCCTAGTCTAAGATCATGCTCGGCAGTGGAAATTTCCATGAGAGATACCCTTTGGCACTGGTATTTGCAAAAACTTTATACAAACAAAACACTTATAACTGCTTTTTTAATGTTTTCAACCCTGTCAAACGCTAAGTTACAACTCAAACTAACACAGCAAAATTTCATGACAACTAATGAACGTGAAGCATCTTTCACGACAATGAAAATTTTCCTCGTTAAGGCATTGCAACATGTTTGACTGGGCAGGCAATTCTGCACTTGAATTTCTCGTTTGCTACTGTTCTTTCAAGATAGTGATCTGTTCTAACTTATGAACTAATGGTAATATTACAACTTTAAAAGCTTACCTTGCAAGGGCAAGATAATCATTTGTATTAATAATTTGGTAAAATAGCCAAAATGAAGAGCGGACAGGTTGACGACCCCTCACACGAAAGCATTCGTGATCCTTACATGTGTTGTTAGTGTTACCAAAATACAGACGAAAGATTCAGGGCAGCGCTCCCATACTCGAGTGAGAGAAAAACAAAACAAGGGACTGGCTACACTGCCACACTCATGTCCAACAGAAACGAAAACATTTCACAGTTCCAGTCACTTTTACAACAGCAGGGTAAAGATATTAGAGGAGGATGATGAATCAATTCCTAAATAAATCACTAATAATTAAAGGAATATTTTTCCAATTACAGTGACAATCAGCGTAATTACATTTATAAGCTCATATCCATTCCGTGTTCATAGTTCTAATGGCTCTGGCATAGGAAACTCATATTAACTCTGATAAGTACCAGAACTATTGGACTTAGATGCAAAATAATCATTGCAAAAATTAGGTAGGGTTGTAAAATATACACTTGCCAACTTTAACCTTTATCCTATACTTTGATAAAAAGTTATTGCCGTAAAACAGCTTTCCTTCGGCTCTGAATCCGTTAGTAGTCATTTGTTTGTTTGTAATTTAATCCCCAACGGGTTTGTACTTAATACGCCGCGAAGGTGGATACATACCGGGTTAAAACCTCTGGGGGTCACTGTCTAGGAAAGATTAATGTAACTTTTTTTTTTTTTTTGTCGAGTTTGGTATTTTTTATAATTAGTATAAGCATAAATTTGCAACATTAACTGCTGTCAGTGGAGTGATATTGGGTCCGAAAAAGTACTAACGATCCTGGAACTGGACTAGTTTTTGTAGCAATGCTACCACGTTGAAGTTTTCTCCCAGTAATCAAGAGTGACATGGACCCTCGTGTCCCCCAATCAAATAATGCTACGTGGATGTTAGTCGCTACTTTATATCAGGATTTTTCAGAAATCTAAAGCTGAAACAGAAGATACTAAATTTAATAAATGATGTCATCGTGCAGCCGTCTACTTGACATTTACCGAACGGTATTGAGTACTAGCACCACAGAGTAGGTGACGCGTAGATAACTACTAGCCAAAGTAGCACCGACTTGTTGCGTAACGATGCCAACGGCAGTATCGGATATTAATCGTTGGTTTCCCGATGAGCAAAGCTAAGTTTCGTTGTATCTGATCACCGCTTGCATTAGGTGTTATTGAATGGACTTCGTAGGCTTTATCTCCAATATTTGCGTAAGTCATTCCTTATACGCAGTAGGCATTTAAAAATAAAATGAGAAAGCCCAACCATAAACTGAATATAAGGGTGAGGGGTTATAGCTAAAGTTTATATGAAGTAAGGTTCACAATTTAGCATGTCACCTCAGTGGCGTGGTCGGTATGCTGTTGGTGTGCCACCTCGATGGCCTCGAGTTCGATTCTCGGGCATTCCACTGAGTCGTCAGAGATGTGTATTTCTGGTGATAGAAGTTCACTCTCGACGTGGTTCGGAAGTCACGTAAAGCCGTTGGTCCCGTTCCATGCAACGTAACACCATACAAACAAACAATTTCGCTTTTATGTGCTCGGTGTGGGCTGTACCCTAGAATCGATGAGAGAAACAACGAGAACCTACAGCAAGGTTGCTGTGTTGAGAGAGAAAGTATTGTGTATGCCAGAGTTCTCGTAATGATATAATTTGAATTTATGTTTTCCGTTTTCTGAAGACCCTTGCCATCATTCACTTTGCAACGTTTGTGCTTTGAAAAAAGTCGTATAAAATTTCAAGTATGCAACCACTCCAAAGCACCAACCCTGCTCCCCTCCCACCACCAGTATGGCGGGCGGTACTAACTGGAATACAGTTCGTGTGCAACTGTCAATAGAGAGATCCTCTCCCAGATAAAGTGCGGTGGTCCCGCCATTCCATCATCGAGTGCGAACTCAACCTCGCTATTATCCCAAATTTTACTTTCTAGCATTGCCTTTTTTTTATCCTTTGTGGGTAATTGAGTCATCAACTTTAATTCCTTTTGACGTTGATGACTGGTAATGAGGGCTTCATTGTCGCCAATTAAGGAAATACATACACCAGCTACACCCTGCATGATCATCAACCTTTTCCCTCATGACAAGGGGAGCAGACCGGGCTCGACTCTAGAATTACGAAAACCATCCCCCTTCATTAGTTGTGATCGTTGCATGGGTGGTGGTTACGCTGTCAGCCACCAACAAACAGCTTTATCTGTCCTTTTTCTTATTGTTGTTTTGTCCTTGTTGGTACGTTTTTCGAGCAGGCTTTTTCTCTCCTGCTTTTGTACGATCTCACGCAAATGTCACTTCTCCATTTAACATAGTTTTCCCCGTGAATACATAGTCCTTTTGAAGAACAAGGTTTGTAAAGAACTACGTGGAATGTCTTTTTCCCCGGTTTGTTCTTTCTTTTTTTTTTTTTTTAATAAGGATCGCACTTATTAAGTAACGTCCAGAGGTCACAAATCAGTCATCATTATCAATTTCATCTTGACAGCTCGTTCACTCTGTTTCCGGCCAAGCTATACTTCCTGTGCGTGTGTACGAAGACTTGACGAAATTGTGTTCAGTGATAGGCTGTTCATCACGAAAGGGATTCATAGTCGAAGTTTTGTCGTAAACCATTGTAAAAACGAATATTTTCAAGCTTCTATTTCATATATTCATCCTTATTTCTTCATACTCGTGTGTGGTTAAGCCTAGTTTTACCTACCAGAAGCCCTCAAATTGAATATAATCACCGAGAGAACCTGCAAAGCTTTAGCCATTTAGCACATTAATTAAAAATCTCCGGTCTGTTATTTGAATTTACTATGAGAATTTCTCATAAAAGAATCTTTTAAAGAGCAGTTAAACATGCAAATCAAAATGAGGGTTTAAGTAATTACGTTGGCGTTATGGGTCTACCAATTAAAACCCAGCACGGCATTGTCATAACCTAGCTTCTCCCCCGTTGCTCCTATTAAGTCATTAAGGTTTATAGTTTGTGGATGTGTATATTCGTGTGACGTAGACAAAGGAGGCCACTCTGCCCGCACATCTCGGCTAAGTCAACAGATCACGCACGAAAATTTATAAGGGCTTGCAGACCGCCTTTGCTCTGCCCACCATCCTCGTTGTAATAGTACTAATAGCTCTATTACTGATTTTTTTTTAACTTCTCCGAGAATCAGGACCACCACGAGCGCCTGCCTCTTCGCTGAGAAATAGTGTTTCGTGACTCCGAGTTGTTTGGTAATTCAGCTAACCTTATATTTTGATATCTAATACGGACGCCACGAAGAGGGTTAGGGAGAGGAGGCGAGATAATCAGAGTAATGGTGCGGTTTAGCTCTTCGGCGTCGGGTTTCCACCCCAGGGGAATATGATCCACCAAATAAGGCCACATGGTGGGCCTTATCTCTAACGTCATTGAATGTGCCAAGAAGTAATGGCCGCATTAATTGCCCATTTCGTAGTTAATGCTTTTGAATGTACTTCCATTTTTGGGGGAATTGTGGGTGTGTAACATTTGCATGGGTATTTTGTAAAATAATGCACATGTAGGTGCATTGCTAGATGTGTAGCCTAGGTACGTACCTTGTGTGACATGTGAACTTGACATTAAATGGAAAACTCGGTTAGTGCCAAACAGTGTTCCAGATACATATAGTTTGATTTATGATTATTATTTATTAGGTTTTGTTTATCAAAATTGGTGTTTGAAGACGAGACGCGAAGAACCAGCCTTGGTCTAACAGTACGATAGCAAATTCAACAAACATTTAGGGATGGAAAGGTCAGCGTTAGTCCTAACGGTGCAGAATTTTCGAAATAACTGGTGCATGTTGGTCCACCACTCCCAAGATGAACCAACCAGCAGATAAAGTCATTACGTAATTAGCGGGGCAAATGGATGCCTGCTCCCTTCCACCCCTCCCCCACCCCAACAACCCTACCCCGCTTCGGACCACTGACCACCCTAAGAGCCGACTGCTAACCAGGCCACAATTGTCCCAATGACTAAATAACTTAATAACTTGATATTCCACATTTTCTCAAAAGAGAGAAGTGGATTGCGCATGTCCGGCAGACACGAATGGATTTCGCCATTGGAATGCTGTGTAGACACTGAATCTTCGTATATACATTTTTTAATTGCGGGTATTTTATTGACCATCAGACTTCTGTTGACATGAGTCACTTTTGCTTTATATTTGTGTTTGTACAGTAATTTAACGTGAAACCTTGGGAAAAAATACAGTAGTATGTGCATAGATAACTAAAATTATGCAGTAATACATAACAGATACAAACAAAAAAATATATTGGCCTTGTCCACCTTTTTCGTCGCTAGTGATAGTGAAATTTTCCATGTCGGTTTTTTTTTCACTTTTAAAGAGACTGATGTTTCTTTTGCAGTTGCATCCATATGTGTGTTTTCCTGTTGAAAATGTCGGTGATTTGAGTTTTGAAAGTCAAATTGATTTTTATCATAATCATACGAATCTCTGGTCTGTCGCAAAGAAGGGAATGGAAAAGTATCGAGACTTGTAATTGACTTTATGCCGGGGGGTTAGTGAACCCTGAAATGGGCTAGTTGGTTAGTAGAGGGGCAATTCGAGAGAGCCATTCATTCATAAAGGCAATTGTCGACGAATGGTCATTACTGCCAGTTATCTTACGAGGACGACCGGCCGGATCGAGCTGACCATTATGAAATCTGAAGTTTCGGGAATGTGAAGATGTTTAGACTTAGAGTTTAGGCAAAGTACTAAAACAACAGTCAGGAGTTTAGGCAAATACTAAAACAACAGTCAAGGATTTGATGCACGAATCTGAAGGAGACGCAGTATATTTCGCAAAATAATAATAATGATAATAATTGGTGATTTACGTACTTACCAAAACTTGTCTGTTAACGTTTCTTCTATTTTATTTCAAAATTGACAATTTTGAGTCGAAATTAGATTGGGATGAATCGACATTTCCGTTCTAGAGGGTCAAAGAAGAGCTGTCTTGAGACCATGTATTTTCCTCCTGTACAGACAAATGTAATATATAAGAAAATTTCCACTTTCTACTCGGATGTTACCACTAACGACACGTGATCGTCATTCATATGATAATTATCTTACACGTACGATAAAATGTTGGTGGTACGATGCTGCTTTTGTACGATAAAGTTGTGTTTTAGGAATGAAAAAAACGCTAAAGATTAATAATTGCGCCATTTGTAATGGCGCCAATCCAAACTTTTTGGTATACGTAGATTACCATTGGAAATTTGCAAAAGCGCTTGATACTAGTTCTTTGGCATTAAACAGTGTAAGTGACAAAGTGGAAATATCAAAATATTTAAATAAATGAAAGGAAGGTAATGAGAATGCATTCTGTTTCTTAGATGAACAGGCCATGATTTCGTGTTAAAAGAAAAGACCAATATAATCCTACTTATTCTTTTCGGCTTTCCCTTCGACCGTATCTCTCTCTCTCTCTCTCTCTCTCTCTCTCTCGTCTCCTCTCTCTCTCTCTCTTATATATATATATTATATATATATATATATATATATATATATATATATATATATATTTATACTATAACCGTGTTGGGTGGGTTCCTACGTGTAAGAAAAAGATTTTATTTCCGTTGGTTTGATTCCCTTGGCCGGATGTTATGAATCTTTATTAAGGGACCTTTTTTTGTCACATCCTTCATTTCATTGCTGGTAAATTGATGTGGGATTTCTTTCCATACTTCTTTGTTGTGGTAATTTCCACAATTAGAAAGTCATTTACGTTCATAATCATGGTTTTTTTTTCCTTTTTTTTTTCGTTTTCTGTAAAAGAATACTATTGAGATGGCTTTTTGTCTGTCTTTCCGCACTTTTTCTGTCCGCCCTCAGATCTTAAAAACTACTTAGGCTAGAGGGCTGCAAATTGGTCAGTTGATCATCCACATTACAATCATCAAACATGCCAAATTACAGTCCTCTAGCCTCACTAGTTTTCATTTGATTTAAAGCTACATTTCTTCATGATCGTGCGTCTGGCAACGCTATAGGTGCCTACAACACAGGCCACCACCGGCTGAAAGATTCATTGACCGTGTCTGAGAGTTTCATAAAGCATTTACGCTGTACTACAGAAAACTCATTTACGCCGAAAAACTTCGGCACAATTTTCTTTGGAGAGACAACTCGCGTGATTGTAAGTAGGTCTGGAAGCCCTTGGTCTGGACCGTGGACTAAGATCCCACATTGGCCTGGTCTTGACCCATTATTGGATTCAGTAGTTACCCTCCTATCTCCCATATGGAGGAGGAAGAATGATAATTAGGCCATTAACTCATAATGGCTATTGCTATAAAGCGTCTTTGAACTCGGAGTTATTACTTTTATTGAGGTGATTAACTTAAGTTGCAGTTCTAGGCGAAGAGAGGTCTTTGTGTATAGCTAACCCTACTCGGTTTTTATTTCAAGAAATGGTTTATTATTTAAATTAAGTCGTTTTGGGGTAACAGTTTTTGCTCTATTAAGTAAGTTGGTTTATTATTGGTGATTTAAATTTCATATCCTCCATTTATAGGACGATTAAAATGGGGTACTGTCCTGGTGTTGTTTTACACAGAATACCCTTGTGTTCGTTTTATTATTATTATTATTATTATTATTATTATTATTATTATTATTATTATTATTATTATATTAGCGTGAACTGGGTCTTTCGTCTTAAGGACTTCTCTTCCGGTGTTTTAATTCACCTCATATATACCAGCGTTGCAATACCTAAGTCGACTCCATACTGCTCCGCGAAGTAGTCCGTCTTTTCATCAGTAAGCAATTATTGTAGAC
>NC_087212.1:33210096-33330096 GCF_015104395.2 Macrobrachium nipponense
TTCAACAGTCGAAAGTCTCACTCACAATATTCTCGGGATTCTGCAAATCAGTATTCACTTCTTGCGTCCAGGTTGGAGCCTGTGAGAGCTTCCTTTTGAGTGAGAAAATCGTATATCATAAACTTAGAATTGACTAGAAACCAAGTTCAATTTACGAGAACTTCAGAAAATTCTTTAATGGAATACAGAGGTGGATAACTGCCATGAACCATTTATGTATTTCAAATGCGATTTTATGGTCTTCCGTTTAACTAATAAAATTGGAGAGCAAATGGAGGATGTCATTAAATTAAAGTTTGTAGCTTCTAGAACGTCTCATTGTAATAAGAATAACAACGTTTAGCATCTGCGGTACATACCCTCTATTATTGCATAATGATTCGAGCAGTTTTTCAGCTGTGAAATTTTATAGTAGAATTACACCACTGCAAAATTTATTAATACCGAAGTCATAATAACATTTGATTTACCCCACACGCAACCGAAAGTGCATTTTGGCACTGGTCATTGGGTACCACCCACATCTTTGGAAAGTCTTTCTGATCTTTCCCCCTCCCAGCTGCCCCTCCCCCCTCCCTTCCCCAGTATTGTTGCCTAACTTTATGGTGCCATTAAGGAATGAGCGGAACCCAGCAATTGGCAGAACGAAAGTTGTTCGAAAACTGCTTTGTGTTTTTGAGAGCTGTTCGCTTTGTGAGGAATGCTCCGGTCATGGGGCGTGTTTTGAGCGAAACGACACTTATATCTCTGCTAGATGCAACATTATTAATGCGCATTTAAACCTTCAGAATTTTCCTTCAAAGACAGCATTATGCTTGCGTGCTTTTAGCTTAGGAGTGTCTCTCCCGTCGTGTTTTTCAATCCTTTGGGGCCTTCATATATTCAGAATCAATTATGGGACTTTAGCGTCTCGTCCATTCCGATGGAGTATAATTTTTCCGTCGAGTGATAAAGATCAGTGATTTATGCCGCGGAATTGGCGTAGCGACTCTGTCATTACCCGGTGAATGATACATCAATTAAAATAACCGCCCTTGGTAGGAAACTGCTCAACTCCGCTCCGCGACGCCCGCAGTTCTTTGTTAAGATCAAGGTTTGCGCGCACTTATGTTTTTTTTTTTTTTGAGGATAAGGGCATAAAACACAGAGAAACTATTAAGTTTGTGTTATCTGCCCATGCTTTATTTTCAAAATTTGTTTTTTCTAATATTGTTAAAATGTTCTGGGTGGTTAAAGTTAACATTTTGTTTCAGATTGCCGCCGTGAAAAGAGAAAAGGGATGAAAATGGAAATAGTTATTGTGCCACAGAAAATGGGCAACCCGGTTAAACTAGATTACCGTCCTCTCTCTCTCTCTCTCTCTCTCTCTCTCGTGTTGCATAACAACGTGTTAAGCATAAAATGGTTAATGAAATTTGGCTGTAGTTATGTAGGAGACAAACTTTAGTAATAGGCATAACTTGGCAGTTTTGGATTTACATTAGCAGTTATGAATGAAATGAAGAAAAAAATAAGTTTTGCTGAGTAACCTCACTTTGGCCAGGGAGAAATGACACGAGTGTAAAACTTGCCCAATTAGAGTATATCATTGTTGCCGTGATAATGCAGGAGTTTAGGCCAGATTATTTCAGATTTAATATTCACTCATTTTTGCATTTCGTAAGTGAAGTTGGAGGTTGAAAGAGCAGTATGTTTTTTGCTTTGTTTCGTGCACAGACTCAGATGCTTAATAAAAGAAAGTAGAGTATAACAGCAACGAATTTACTGAATTAAATCGGAGAATAATTCGATTCACTGCATAAACAGTACAGCGAGTGCAAGGGGTCGTCAGAGAAAAAAGCCAAATTATGCAAATTGCAAACTGAACACAACATTCGAACACCTGATTGTAAGTATACTTCTAATCTTCTTCCCAGTTGTTTTTATCATTCTTTAAGAAGTGGATATTTTCCATTATGTTTTATCTTTAGTGGTTATCGTAATTTTCATTAGTAAAAGAATCAGAGTTCTCCAGATGTATTTTAAGTAACATTTATTTTTTGCCAGCATTTGCGAATCGTTTCCAAGAAAATCTTTATTATAAAGATTTTCTGTGGTTGTATATCTGTAAATTCTATAATGGTTGTGTCCATTGGTGATTGGCTTTGATTTTCCTCCAGTTTTGTAGCTTTTGTTTCTATTTTCAATATGATTGGCACTGAACCACATTTGTAGGGATAACTTAGTTTTTGATATGGTGTGTTTTCTTATGTATTAGCCTGGATACCAAAGATCAGGGATACTGTGGTTTTTGGCACATGTTACCTATAAGCGTCAGGTAAAGATAGCGTAAATTGAGATTACTGTCTGGAGGCTGCCCTTCTCCACAAGTCCTAGGCTTAGCATTACCTTTTTATCTTCGCGTGAAAATAATGTCCCTACACTCAACCCCTATGTTTACTTTGGTCCTGAGGTAGATACGGCAGTATGTTACCTGCCTCATCAACTCATCATAAATAGATAATAGTGTAGATATGGTAACGTGTGCCTTTTAGGATAAGCGTGATAGTCAACGCATTCGTTAACATTGCCCAAGGCCTACCCCGTGAATCTATAGATGATAGTTTCCACCACCGGGTGCCTCTCTAAATTTAGGACCATTTTTACTGGTTAGAGTTTGAGTGTTGTGCAAATTGAAAAAAACACCGAAATATTAATCAAAAGTCTTACTACACTTAGACATCAGTTTGTATGGTTTGAGAATTCAGGCCTTTGTTGGGATATTTCCTTAAACGAATTTAGACTAATGTTCCAAGGTGATAGGCACAATGGCTGTGATGACTGTGTCATGGTACAGAGTTTGTGGCCTAGCTCAGTGCAGTAGCAGCTGGTACCAGTAGACTTTAAACTAGGACAGCAGTTGGTAATTCCAATTATCTAATAGTTTCCAAGAGATATCATGATGAATTCGGTATAGGTAGGTAGATATATCCTGTTGTACCATCCTTGGGATTTGGAAAAAGGACTGAAACTTGTCAAAGGAGCTCAGTTTGTGTCTGTTATTGTTGGCTTATCTGTGAAATCCCTCCTAATTTTTTCCCTGCACACTTTATCTGTTAGGCAAGGCTAATTTGGTACCTTTGATCTCGGGAATATCTTGAATGGTTGATGCATTTTCAAAAACTAGCGCCCCTTCTGATTCTCAGCATTGTACAGGCCAAAAACACAAACTTTAGGGGACTATAAAACTCATTTGGGTGATTGCTTGAAGTAAAGTTGACCTCTGCTATTTAATGGCATGAGGGAAATTAACCTTTTTTAAAGGTGACACAGTATTTAGATAAACAGCTGTAACAGAGACTAGGACAATTATCCCTGTGTACAACTGCCCAACCCAACAACAACAACCACCTCTAGGATAGTTTCCTTAAAGGACACTTAACCCCGTCATTAAATGCTGTTTGCAGAAAAGAATAACTTTTAAAATCTACCATGATAGTTTTTGGCGTTTAATCTTGCTTTAATCATTTTAGCTGGTCTAGAAAATTAGAATAAGTTGTTTGGCTTTTATTAGGTAAAACAGCGTAAATTAATGATAGTGAATGATCATTTAGCACTCCAAGAATTTGGTATAATTGTGCAAAATATCCAGGGAACAGTCTTGAATGTCCGATTTAGAGAGCAGTGCCATGATCTGCATAAAAAAATCCAGGTTTTCATGTGTTCCAAAAATCGGGATTCTTTTTTCAACAGGTCCAGAGTGATACAGTAAATAAAATCTTGGCCTTCTTGTGTAAGTTTTTGCATGCTAGACGGTTAAAACCAGGGCCGGATTAAGCTGGTGGGAGGCCTGGGACCCACTCTGGTGGGAGGCCCCCTTTCTAACTCCTATTGCATACACTATAAACTATAGTCTAATTACCTAGTAGCCAAAATACAGTTATACTAATATATTAGTAGGACAGTTTTTTTTAGGAAATACTACAATGGGACTATTCTTCTGATGTTATTAATATGCATAAACACAAAATAAAATAAGCATAAGTTGTTCTTACCGTATTTTTTTTACTTTACACATTACAGTTACAATTTACATAAAAATAATAATGTAACTAACACACAATTTAGTAGCTCCTTCTTTCTTATCGAGTTACATGTATAGCCAGGATTACTTTCGACACTTGATTCTTTTTTATTGCAAATTCACTGATGATTTCGTTGAAGTCCAGTTCACGCAATATATCTGACTCGAGGCTCATTATAGTCAGATTTACCAGACGTTTCTGTTTCATGGATGTCCGTAATCTGTTTTCAATTAATTTTAGCTTTGAGAAAGAGCGCTTCCCACTGCAGTTTGACACCGTCAAAACAAGGTATATTCGTAGAGCTATCTCTATGTTTGGGGAAGTGTACGTCCTGCACATCCTTGTCCAATATAAGTCTATACAGGAAAAATTCAGTGCTGATATCTGTTGGCTCCTCATCTGTGAATATATTAGCAAATGTTACAAACTGGCACTGTTCCTCCTTAAATGTAATATCCAAGTCATCTGGATATGCCCTGACGAGTTGCTCTGCTATGTCGTGAAGTTCGTCTGAAGAAAGCTTTTGCAGATGTCTAAAAAAAACTAAATTTACTTTATATCTGTTTGTATGCTTCCAGACATTGGTTGAGAGAAGAGATAAACTGATCAGTGACAGGCAAGAAAGTTTGTGTTCTGTATTTTTCAGAAGGGCCGAGTTGTACTTTTTTGCAAGTCCATAGTCCAATGGGGTAAGACGCACATTGCGGCGCTTCTGCCGCGATTCTGTCTGCTTATAGTATGCTGAACCAGACTGAGACAGCTGTTCACCTTCTTTTTCATAAGTGTGGAAGGAGTCATGCTTTGATGCAACATAGTCTTTCAAGCAAACCGGTGATGCCACAGCAGTATTTAGATAAAGTTTTGCGTATTGTAGAGTTTTATTAGTTGAATCTGTTCTTTGAAGAATATCATTCCAGAAGGTGGTGTAAATTCCCGATTCACGCTGATTCATCTGTTTTAACAGTACCTCTGCTTCTCAGCGTACACACCTTTTTTCTTCAATGTCATCAACAATATGTTTCAGTACCCCCTTAATCTGCTCATAAGCATGCTTAAGTGCCTGATTACAATACTAACCTTATTAAATTAAAATGTATTGTTTTTGTTGGTGGGAGGCCCCCTCTTGGTGGGTGGCCCGGGGCCCAGGCCCCTGCCCCCCACACTCCCCCCCCCCTTAAATCCGGCCCTAGTTAAAACCTATTCTTTTGCGTTTAGAGGTAAATATCTTAAGTGAGACGAACATTGTCGCTGACGTCTTAAGTTATTTTAAGTGATGAACTGGTGGCAAATTTGCGCGCTTTCCTTCATCAATGAGAACACAGGCCTCGGAAATTATTTTCTGCATAGTTTCTTTTGTATTAATAGCTTGCATTTTTATCTCGTGGATAGTTTCAGCTGTTTTAATTTTTGTTTCATCTGGTGCCTGGGTGTGATTATGAAGTCGGCCATACTCAAATGACACAACGCCATTTGCTCATTCTTTTCGTTTAACAAATCCACCATAAAGTAGTCTGCCTTTTCCTTTGTCTCACACTATAAATTCTATAATGCTTGAACGGGTTACAATCTTTTCTCTAATGCTAAAGAATTATAACAGACAAAACCTAAATGAATTTCAAGAGACAAAACACTTATATATTTTTAGGAAATGTATTTAGAAGCAATTAAAGTGTACTAACTGTTGTTGTTAAGTTGTTGTAATCGTTAAAATTAAATTAATTCAAAAGAAATTAATAGCCTAACGATTGTTAAGCTGTAATAAGTAATATGGCACTTTTTGACATTTTACGAAAAAAATATTTAAAATTTTATAAATCCTTTTCTCCAAACAACATAATACCGGGGGTGAGGGAGGCGGTAATTGTCCGAGGGAGCAGTTGTCCTGATACCGTTGTGACCATGACTATTGGGGATGTAACCTCACATCTCATCAAGGATCTGATTTAGTATAATTTTCCTTTGCAACAGATTTCTTTAGCCTTCTGAAATTGTATAATATTCCTTTGCAACAGATTTTTTTAGCTTTCTAGAATTGTATAATTTCCCTTTGCAACAGATTTCTTTAGTCTTCTGGAACTGTATAATATTCCTTTCCAACAGATTTCTTTAGCCTTCTGAAATTGTATATTCCTTTGCAACAGATTTCTTTAGCCTTCTGAAATTGTATAATATTCCTTTGCAACAGATTTCTTTAGCCTTCTGAAATTGTATAATATTCCTTTGCAACAGATTTCTTTAGCCTTCTGAAATTGTATAATATTCCTTTGCAACAGATTTCGTTAGCCTTCTGAAATTGTAATATTCCTTTGCAACAGATTTCTTTAGCCTTCTGAAATTGTATAATATTCCTTTGCAACAGATTTCGTTAGCCTTCTGGAATTGTATAATATTCCTTTCTAACAGATTTCGTCAGTCTTCTGGAAATGTATAATTTTCCTTTGCAACAGATTTCTTTAGCCTTCTGGAACTTTTGCCTCTTTAGCCTTCTGCCACTGTTGCTGCTTCCAGTGGGGAAGAAATGGTAACTGAGGCAAGAGGACTTGTATTTAGGTGATTAAGCACATGCAATTAGAAGATTTTAAGCCTTATTCTGCATACTGTAAAGTATAATGAAAAGCACACGGAAGGGAAAGTTGTACGAGGTTTAGAAACTTCCTTTTATGAAGAATTTGATAATTCGAGATTTTTTATTTTCTGTGTCCTCTAAATGTCAAGGTGATACTTAATCGAACCTGAAAGAAACAAACGATCAATTATGGGAAGACACACGATAGAGAGATAAATGTTATTGGTGCTTAGCTCTGGACAATTATCTTGTGCACTGAACATTGTTATTTTACAGGTGAATGTGAGGTGAAGTTGCAATCTACAGCGCATAGGGGCATACCAGCTTTCGAAGAAATTGCAGTCGACAAAGCACTTTGTCCTTCCTAGAAGTCGCACCCACACGGCACCCTATACTGCCTAGAAGTTGCAGCCCACAGGGCAACCTATCCTGCCCTGGAAGTCGCACCCACAGGGCGCCCTATCCAGTCTAGGAGTCGTAGACTACAGGGTGCCCTTATCCTGCCAGGAAGTCTCGTCATACAGGATGCCTTATCCTACCTGGAAGTCGCAACCCACAGGGCTCCCTATCCTACATGGAAGTTGCAGCTCACTGGGCGCCCTACCCAGCCAAGAAGTCTTAGACCACAGGGCGCCCTGATCCTGCCTGGAATTCTCAGCATTCAGGGTGCCCTATCCTACCTGTAATTTGTAGCCCATAGGGCGCCCTGTCCTACCTGGAAGTTGTGGCCCGTAGGGCACCCTATCCTACATGGAAGTTGCAGCTCGCTCTATCCAGCCTAGAAGTTGCAGCTCACAGGGCACCTTATCCTGCCTGGAAGTCTCGGCATAAAGGTCGCCTTATCTTACCTGGAAGCTGTAGCCCACAGGGCGCCCTATCCTACATAGAAGGTGCAGCTCACAAAGCACCTTACCCTGCCTGGAAGTCTCAGCATACAGGGCGCCCTATCCAGCCTAGAAATCGTAG
This sequence comes from Macrobrachium nipponense, assembly GCF_015104395.2. Classification (NCBI taxonomy): domain Eukaryota; kingdom Metazoa; phylum Arthropoda; class Malacostraca; order Decapoda; family Palaemonidae; genus Macrobrachium; species Macrobrachium nipponense. The sequence goes on from NC_087212.1 coordinate 33,217,693, forward strand.
ACCACAGGACGCCCTTATCCTTGCTGGAATTCTCATCATACAGGGAGCACTCTCCTACCTGAAGTTGTAGCTCGCAGGATACCCTTATCCTGCCTGGAAGTCGCAGCCAATGGGGATGGCTTCATCTAGAGAAGTTTTTTTAACCAAAAGCAGGGGCTCGCCCTTCAAAGCGTACATTGCCTGCAAGATTCAGAGGGATCTTGGCTATAAGAAGTTCCTCGCCCTTCCAATTTGAGTTACACAGAAAAGGCTGCGCATACCAATCAAAACCAGGAGTGTGAATGTGGTGGTGGCTGAAGGAGAACTAATTTATTGCTTAATTATTATTAAACTTTTTATTATTAAACATTTAGACATTTTAATTATGACATTACCTCCATTAGTTGAGAGGTGGTGTAAAAGAAAGTGAATTGCAGTTTCGAACACCAACTTCCGGCTACTGGCTGTATCTCGACATTGTGTGAGCAGTTTGGCCCCCTCCAATGCATATGAAAAATGAAAGCTCAAGCCATTGTCAAGATGACATTGTGATCAAGTCGCCTTTGAAGGAAGAACAAAGTAAAAATACGAGCCAAACCATTCTTTGTATCGGGAGTCCAATCTCATTACTCGCTTTTTCTGCTTCTGTTGAAATCTTTCTTCCAACTTTTATCACAATCCCTCATTTTATCCATATACACGTGTTTTCTGCATTTCGTCCAATTTAATGATAATCCAAAATCTATCCACACACATGGCTTCATTTTTCTTCTTCTGCTGAATTTCTTCCAACTTTATCACAATGGTCAAGTTCCTCCTCTTGTCCACACATACCTTAATTTTTCTTTGTTTTCTGCAGAATATCTTCCAACTATATCACAGTGGTCCAGTTCCTCCTACTTTTGTTATCCACACACATGCTTTCACCATTTTGCTTTCCGTTTCTTGCTGTTTTTCTTCCAACTTCAACCCCACAACATCGGATGTCCAGCCTCTGTCTTCTTTGATATCCATACAGAGCCGAACCAGAGCCCGATACAAATACTGGAAGTCTTCATCACCGTCCAGTCGACTTGACCCTTCTTCCAGTTTCCCAATTTCATCACAAGGTTCAAAGCTTATCATTTTCCATGCATCTGCGAATATATTTGTTTTAGAACTGTGTAAGTTGCATATGATTTAGTAAATAATGTCTAGTACATATTGTCTTTCTTTCCTAGTTTCTGTAAACTTGCGAAATTGATATTGCCACTGAATCGTTTAATAAACCCTACTACTTACAACGAATATGTCTTGAACGGGAAATAAGTTTTTACGACATGGTAAACGTTCTTTACTGACCATTTGATGTGTACACCACATATCAAATTATTAAAAAAAGTAATCTACGTAGGTTCCCTGAGAGCAAGTAACTTAATCAAATAGTCAAAATTAATAAAATCTTTACCCGAAACCCAAATGTTAATTCTATAACTTACTTTATGCAATAACGTACTTAGCACTTTGGTGAATAAACCGATCATTTAATTCACGCATTACAAAATTCAAATCGGCAACAACATAAGCTAGAGTTGTGTAATATTGTGTAATATAATGTTATGGGACATTCCCTGATAACCCTTTTTTCAAATGATTTAAAAAGTTGGAAACTGCATATTCAATACAAGCATTCTACGTAACGTATAGGTATTTAAATATTGGGTCATTCATATGATTTCCTTCAATACCTCCACCTACGTTCGAAACATTAGTAAATATAAAAATTCCACAACAAATATAAATTCTAATCACGGCTTCGAAAATAAGATACTAGATCAAACCATCATTTGAAGTAAGTACTACCATTTGTGTCGTTACTAATTCAGGAATGTCAAGTTCTCGAAACAAATCGACAATTAAGTCATGGCAGCTGAAAGAGCTTCGAGCCACTGAAAGCCATATTATTTAGTCAGATTGTGGTGTGCACAGTTGGCTTTAGGCTTCAGTACGTAATGTTATTTATCAGATGCTGCTTTACATATAATTTGCTCTAACAAGATACTTTCAAGAAATATACCCTTGCTGCTTTTGTATTGCCACTCAATCTCTTGGTAACGAGTTTATAACTTCAATATACTAGAACCATTTTGACAGTACTTAACTAATAAATGTACGTAGTCCTAAACATAGCCAAGCTAACGAAACGCTATGACAACATGGCAGCGCCTCAGTGGCGTGATCGGTATGGTCTTGGCCTGCCACCTCGGTGGCCGCCAGTTCTATTCTCGGGCATTCCACTGAGGGGTTCGAGATGTGGATTTCTGATGATAAAAGTTCTCTCAACGTGGTTCGGAAGTCACGTAAAGCCGTTGGTCCTGTTGCTAAATTACCACTGGTTTCATGCAACAAAAAACACCATACAAAAAAACAAAACTAAAGCACAAATGCGTTTATGAACGGTCCTCGCGACTGAAACTGTGAATTCATGCTATATAACTTTCCTCATCCTCATGGGTACCGTAAGGTTTGAAGGGGTTTGTAACTCTGCCCACCCATTTCTTCCTTTTACAACCACCCATTTTACCTCGTCACAGAAACCTGCAACGGGCTGCTCTAGGAGTACGAGGTCGTACCGGCAAGTTGCTGGCTAAATATAGGTAGCAGCAGAACTTTGCTTACATGCCACGAGCTTCAAGTCAAGAATCATTTTAGACTCAGTAAAAATGCAATTTCCTTAAAACCACTTTACAATAACATTGCTACTTCTAACTACTAGTCTACTATTGAGTTGAGTTGATTAAGGAATTTAGGCCAAGCACTGGGACCTATGAGGTCATTCAGCGCTGAAATGGAAATTGACAGTTAAAGGTTTGAAAGGTTTAACAGGAGGAAAACCTTGCAGTTGCACCATGAATCAAGTGACTAGTCTACTACTGAATATCTGATATGACAATTGTCTTTTAGTAGTTAAACTACTCATACCCAATGACAACCGAGATAAAGTTACAAATCCTCGATAAGGATTGTGACAACCTTGCCAAAACAGTCATTAAACTCTATGGTAATTAAATGTCTTAATTACAGCATATAGCAAAGCAGAGAGGGTTTTGAAATTGCGCTCACGTGAGTTAACTAGATACTCTCTAATCATTTAGCAATGATCCTGGCATAGAATACTGTATTGTCAAAAATATTCGTAAATCAAAATAATGAGCAGTTTTCCAGGACGTGTACTTCAACTTACAGCCAACAATAATTACTTCACACCAGAAAAACTGCGCTCTTCAGCCATTTAGATTAAGAGAAATTGGTATTCCCGCTCGATTACTTTATTACTTTGTAAATGGATTGGCAGTAATACTGACGAAGAGAACAGTAGCTACAGCTTTACATTATTATTAGAGGTCTTTAAATTACCAGTTACACAAGCGAAGAAACATTACTAGACGTTTTAAATGAATTAGCAGTTACACAGAATAAAGACAACGGGCACTCTGATTTGCTCTTAATTCTCTCTTTTTTTTTCAATAGTGTTACCAGATCAAACAGTCCAAGGGAGGCAGTAGTCACAGGCAGGCGAACCTATGACTTGGACCACACTCCTGTTCACCATCCACTTACAAAATTAATAAAAGTGTCTGCCCGCCATGCATTTGCCCCTCGTTTGGAAGGGGCTTTAAAGCTTAAAGATTAATTCTAATAACTAACCATGGGTGAAAATTGTCTTTCCGTAGTAAATATTCGCTTTGAAATGGCTGTTGTCGAAACATGCCACAACGACTTTAATACCGTTAATTAACACGGTATCTTTCAAGCTCAGAAATATGAAAAAAAGCCCAAGATACTTTGATCCTCTCATACTGTTCCGAAAAGGTAAACTAAAACACTGTTGAATTCACCGTAACTTAGTTTTTTTTTCTACAGCAATCTAACCGCTAGTTAAAGTAACCCTGTTACTAAAGATTAATATTTCCTGGAAACGGCTGTTAGAAGGTCTTTCCCCTTGATACCTAGATAGTGACTTTCCTAACTACATAGTTTAAATATTAATCTCGCCATGCACGTAAACAATTCAAAATTTTTAATCTGGTCAAAACTTACAATTCGCACTATTGCGCATGTCAATGTCAAGCTATAAGAACACTGCATGAAAGCTGTTTCAGCAAAACTAACATTGACAGCCGTTATAAACAGAATCAAGCTATAAATCTTAAACCAGTTTAGTGGCTGTTTTTCATAAGACCATTCCGCATATTAAATCTTTACAACCATTTTTCAGAAAATCCTTCTAATGCCTAATACCATATATCACAACGTGGGCCGTTCTCTTCTGGTATACTATGACATTTCAGTTTTTATCTGTCACTGCCTAGACCTACACCAGGCTTTTGTACGTTCTCCCGATACAAATTCCTATGGCACTATTATTCAACTAATTCCTATGGCACTATTATTCAACTAATTCCTATGGCACTATTTTTCAACTAATTCCTATGGCACTATTATTCAACTAATTCCTATGGAACTATTATTCAACTAATTCCTAAGGCACTATTATTCAACTAATTCCTATGGCACTATTATTCAACTAATTCCTATGGCACTATTATTCAACTAATTCCTATGGCACTATTATTCAACTAATTCCTATGGCACTATTATTCAACTAATTCCTAAGGCACTATTATTCAACTAATTCCTATGGCACTATTACTCAACAGTCTAATGCCCAGACCATCAGAATTTAATAAATTTCTAGCAGCTACAAACCAAGAACCTCACAATCGCAGTTGTGAACCTCAATAGCTCATACAAATTTATTTCTTATAACAAATGGCACAATCATTTGCCAGTTCGACGGCAGTCCCCTACATTTTACTGAATGTTTATACAGTTTCATGCCAAACTTTTGTCCAATTTAAGTACTAGAAAAGGCTGCCTTTCTAGCGCAATGTGCTGGTCATTTTAGCTAATACTATGCAATGCCAGTACCGTAGTCTAATCAAGTTAGTAAAAGGCTGATTTAGTTAATTGTTAAAAGCTGGTAAGAAGATTCCAAGTTCTACCTCAAAATACACAGCCACATACCACAAGAATTCTCTCATGCATTTAGCTCTATGTTAAGGAAGAAACCAAACAAACTAAGGATGTTTATTCACCTAAAATGCCAACACAGTCACTATTTAGTGTACAAAATTCTTGAAGCCTTACTTTTTGTTAACAGTTCTAGCACTTAAGTTTTTAGCAGCCTTCTCTTCCTGATCAATCCATCTTGTCGATTAAGCTTTGCCTTCACGTCGAGCCTTCTTGAACGATGGGACAGTCTACACTCATACATCTGCGAAAAAAAATAATTAGATATTTCAGATACCAATGCACCTCCAACTACATTTTACTCTTACCTCTCCTACATTAACAAAGGCTGAAAACTGCCAAAGTAAAAAGAAAATCGTAAAATCTTGAAAGAAACCAGTTTTTTTTTTTCTCTCTCTTGAAAAATTCTTTCATCAATAAAGTTGCGTGCTTCGCTAACTTTATAAACTGCTTAAATAATTCCAAACGCCCGGATGAAAAAATATATAATAATAGTTACTAGACATAAGATTTTCCATAGCATCTGAAAGTGTATTCAAAGGTTTCTGCAAATTAATGTCAATACACTGATTCAACAATATTAAACTACAGATTTATCAGGCTTACCTTATTTTACATATTGCTTAAACTTTCTCCTCTGCTCTGACATCACACTTAGATTATGCTAGATTGCGCTGGCACGGGCAACCCATCCATTTACAAAACTGACCATTAACTTAGAACTTCAACTCCCTTTGCAACAAAAAAATCCTGCTACACTAAAACTAGACTAATATATTTAGGCCTTGAAATTTCTTAGATCAAGCTCATACACGTCAGATTCCATCCCTTCATAACAGTAATTTAACCGCTGGTTAAGACTGATGTCAACAGTGTGCGCGCTCTCCAGAATGACTATCGAAGATCAGATTAAAAGTAAACAGTCTAGAATAACTTTCCTTTAACGTCCTCTACCCTTTCCAACTTCCCAGACCTAACACCACTTTACTCTCAATTCTCCTTTACAGATAAGTACTGTTACTCCAAAGCAGCAGGACCTACAAGATACAGTGTAAATTGCTCATACACAAAAATGCGTCCATAATTTAAATTGCCATGATAGGACTTGCACCTAACATTAATTTCCCACGATACACTTTTATAATTAAACTTGAAAACCTCAAACCTACGTACTCTGGCATTGTTTTAGCATTGCTCCACGTTGTTCCAGTCGACTTAAGGTAATTCTAGAATATAAGAGACTGCAAGGAACGTTCCTGCTAATACCAGCCACTGGGGTTTTGGAGCATGAAATTAAGTCGTGTTTAGTGCTGGACCCTGGAGACTAAATATAGTCTAACGCAAAAAATTAACTGTATAGTCTTGATAACCCAAATACTATACCTTCATACAGGCAAAGGAATCCTACAAGTCAAATTATGGTAGCTTTTGGCCAAACTTTATTAATGCTATAACTACCTTAGTTAATACGGCCAATGCCCTTAAATCCACAAAATTAAAGTTTTAGCAAAGAATTTCATTAAGACCTATACAGAAATAAATAACCATCGTTAACCATACAAACCTGTATGGGGAATCCTGTACATAGTAACCATCCAAACAATATGTGGACATTCACGATGTACAATCAAATTAACGAGACAGCCAAACAATATGCGGACATTCACGTTGTATAATCAAATTAACGAGACTAGGAATAACTACGGACAAAATTCAGTAATGGCCAACCTAACCTTACCCAGGTTACGTACCGGTATTTAAGAGTATTTCCAAGTACCTCAATGGTGTACCTTAATGAACATCTGAATACTGAAAAGGTACTGATTTCGAAGATTTCTGTTTCTTTGTCTTCGCACTCATCAATATTCATACATGGTAGTATTTTATAAATTCAAATAAAGGGAAAGTAAAGTGAAACTCATGTCAATCTACCATTTTAAGCCAAAATTTGCAAAAGTTTAGGCCTTGTTCAACTCACGAGGCTAGCTTGTTTTAAAAATATTGCAAAGCTATAGATTCCTGCTAGCAGTAAAATCACAACACAAGCACAATCTATTCCAGGAAAAAATACCACAAGGAAAAAATATCACAAGTAAAGCCAGAGGAAAAATGAGCATTTTACCTAGTGACACCCCACCCCAAAAAAAAAAAAAAAAAAAAAAAAGTTTTAGCAGTTTGGTCCGGTATGTATCCACCTTTATGGCGTGTTTAGTACAGCCCCTTTGGGGATTACCGTAAAAACAAAACACTAAATTAACATTAAGTTTTCCTAGTCAAAATTTGAATGTTATTTCCAGTGACTTACCGGCCACTACAAAAAAAACAAAAAAACAAAGCTATGATTCTTCCATGATGAACCGAGCAAAGTATCGAAGACTAGAAATCTTAAAAGCCCCAGTGAACAAAATATAAACAATTCTAGTTACAACAGCATCTAAAGTACCGATGTGTAAATTCTGGATTATCCAGAGCAGTTTACTAGAGTTTTAGGGTTTAAACTACTAAAGTGGTATAAATCTTAAAATCCAAGAATACTATCTAAATAAATCCGGTAATTCTAAGCCTGCATTCCGCGGTACAGTAGATTATGGCAGTTGATGTTTACCCATGTTATTTTACCTGCTGAACAAGAATTTAAAGTAATATTTATTCGGTCAACTGTAATTAAACCGTAATTTACCTCTGAAGACTACATGACAGTACAAGGGGTACGTTGTACCAACTACAGAGTTCAAAGGTAAATAACAGATTAGTTACAGTCGACCAGAAAAATATTACCCTAAACTCTTGTCAAGTAAGCAAAACAACATACGAAAATGTCAATTGCCATAGTCTACTTCGACTGAACAATCTTCGAAGTGTTGGTTCGGGGCCATGAAACTTAAACAAACCGCCGTATTTGAATGCTAGTAGGGGGCGTGGGATACGTCACTAACAGGGAGCCTTATGTCCGGTAAAGGCGGGGTGGCTACCGGAAGAGGAAGGCAGAGGTACGAGTTGGTAAAGCCACGCTGGGATATGGTGGTAAATAATTCCCAATAAATATCACCGACATCAAAGCACTACACCTTTGGAACATTAAAACACAATATAACAAAGTACATAAAGATTAGGAACTTTACCTTAAAGGGGTGGAGGATAGAGTTCAGCAGGCGCTTTCACGAAGGCATGGAGCCTCGTCTTGGGGTCGTGGAAGTGGATTTTAAAGTACGCCACTGCCGTGATCATGACAGTATATTACCAACCTTTCATACTGCCCGAGTAATGGGCTGAAATGTCCTTATACCTAACGAAACAGTTAACACATGTACGGGGCAGAGTCGAGTTAGTAATGAGGCCCGGAGGAGGTGGAGGTGCCTGGGAGTGCTTCCGCCATCTGGCTGGTTGATAAGCGAAGTGAGACACTGGGCACTGGCAAGAGTAGGGAGTATGGGTGGGGGGTAAATATTCACGTTTGTGAAAAAAAAAACACGAACTCTGTATTGTAGTGGGTGGACAATATAGGAAATGAGGGAGTCCTGTTTGGGGGTAATCGAACTTGACAAAATGTTAAGCGAAATCGTACTACAAACATAGCTTCTTTTATGTTTATGAAACCAAAGTTATCGTGTATTATTATTAAAGTAAAAATATTGCAATGAAACCTTACAGTAGGGACACATTTTACATAAGAGCTAATAATCCATACATACATGATATATATATATTATATATCTATACAAGGTTTTTTACATCTTGTATTTACACATCTGGTACTTAAGTATCAATTATCAATTATCAAGTACAAGTCTAAGACCATTTTAGTGAATAATGAATAGAATATTATCAAGTTTCAAGGATCAGAGTGGCCAGTTCAGGGGGTGATTGAACATAACAAGAAATGTTGAGGACAATTGTAAAAATTGTGTAACCTAACCAGTGGGCTCCCCCCATCCCCATAGCCCCCTTAAAGGAAGGCAATCTTAGAAGTGTAACATAGGGTAGGATCGTAACCTAACCAACCTAACCTAACCTAGTAGAACATGTTGCCTGACCGGGGGGGCTCCGCCCCCGTACCCCCTCTTAAAGGAAGGTAATCTTAGAAGCGTAACATAGAGGTTAGGATCGTAACCTAACCTAATAGAACAAGAAATTGTTATGGGTCAGACAAGCACGTAAAGGTGAATATAGAAAAAAGAAGGGAGAAAAAATGCATGTGTGAATTGGAATGTCTGTAAAATGAAAAGATGTAATACCAATTTCACGAATAATGTAATTCCATCAATTTCAAAAAATGTAATACCATCAATTTCAAAAAATGTAATACCATCAATTTCACGTCATTGACAGAAAGGTCTCGAAATGTCCTAAAACCGCCTTCTAGTCCCACCCCTCAGGACACTTTCAGTGGCCTGCCCTCAATTGTAACGTAATTTTGTAAGATATGTAAGGCAACATTATGAAGTGAGAACAAGTCAGTGCACATATTAAACAATACTATGATAAACGGAACAGAAATAAAAGCTTGAAATAATATTACACAATTACAAAACAAATGAGGAAAAAGGAATATATGTAACAATGCATGAATCCTCCCCAAAAGTCTCCTATCGCAACGTAGGGTTAATAATGCATCGTGATTGGTTAAATACATGTAACCCCCTACAAAAACCCCCATCATTTATCTCCTTAGGAACTTTGTGTCTGAACTAAAAGCTCCCTTATATCTCGGCACATGCGCAGTAGGATTAGCATGTGTAGTAGGATTCGGCGTCGTAATAGCAGTAGCAATAAGTGGATTTTGGCTATGTAACGGCTCCATTATTGGTTTATTTATCGCTTTATTTAAGCTTGTATTTCGTGTTTCAAATGTCATAAATAAGAGGAAATGACACAATAACACTACAAAACCTTCCCCAAAGTGTTTTACCCCACCCAAAAACCCCGCATTCCCATCGGTCCCCCTTACTGTAGGATACAGTTGAACGGAATAATTCACCCAAGTGTTTTACCCCACCCAGAACCCCGCATTCCCATCGGTCCCCTCTTACTGTAGGATAGAGTTCAAAGGTAAATTACACGTTAATTACAGCTGGCCGAAAAAATATCTTAAATTCTTGTTCAGGAGGTAAAACTGTATAGAAAACGTCAACTGGCATAGTCTAGTTCGCCGCAGAATAAGGGCTTAGATCTACCATCAATCCTATTAATGACGCTGGTTACAAGTACTTTATAAGAATATCTTCAAAAGGCTAAAAGCAACTGTATACGGAATAACCAGGACCAAAGGGAAGACTCCCATCGAGTTTCCAGAGATACTAGTACCACGCCACCAATTAATAAAACTTTCTCCGCACTCCACAACTAAACATACGAATTTAAACACTCCATCTACGTGAATGGCCAATACCAAAGGATACCACTAACTAAAAACTCAAACTCATGGCTCATAGCTACAGTAAACCACATTGTTCAACAACAGCTTTGGACTACTTAAAATAAGCTTAAACATTGTTCAACAAAAGCTTTGGACTAATTGGAAAAAAACTTCTGCTCTCTCAAAAGAACTGGCTTAACCAACCTACCTCAAGTATTTTTGCTGCCATTGCATTAATATAAGAGAAATTTATACAGCAACAAAATTAAATGTTACTTACTGTGGCGGGGTGTCCTTTTGTGGATCTTGGTTTTGAGCCTTTGAATTTTTAGATTTCAAACACTATAGCAATCCAATATGTAGCTACACTGACTACACAGAATCAGAAATCCAATTTAATTACAAGCAAGAACTGCTACAATAGGTAAAGTCTGATTAAACACCATTAAAGCCAAACAAACCATACAAATCTGATCATGTCGGGCAAGAATACGATATAGCAACTGCATCGCATCCCTAATCCTGGATACCTAAAATTAGCACCAAACTGAAATAAAATATACTAAGCTTAATTCAAGCAATGAAAGAGCAAGCCTTAGCAATAAGACTATCTACATTAAAATTAAATAGTCATGTTACCTTTGTAACAATTCAGCAACTGCCTGGGTAGATCTAGTGTACCTATCCGCGGCGGCCCAGAGTATGGCAGTTGCGGTTTTTCTATGCAGTTTTACCTCCTGAACAAGAATTTGAAGTAATATTTATTCGGACGACTCTAATTTACCTTTGAATTCTATCCTACAGTAAAGGGGATTCCCATTGGGAACCGGGGTTTTGGGTGGGGACAAAACCCCAACTCTATCCTACGGTAAGGGGGACCCCCAGTGGGAACCGGGGTTTTGGGTGGGGAGAAACCACTTGGGGGGAGATTTTGCCATGTTATTGTGGTATTTCCCACATTTATCACTTTTAAAAACACGAAATACAGGCGGAAATAAGAAATAACAAAACTAGCGATAGTGGAGCCGTTCCACATCCATATTCGTCTACTACTACTACTACCACAACACTGAATCCTACTACGCATGCGCTAATGCTACTGCGCATGCGCTAACTGTAAGGGAGCTTTTGGCCTAAACTCAGACTTCTTAGTGAGGAAAGAAATGGGGTTTTACGGGAGGGATATATGTATTTAGCCAAATATGTTACAGTATGACCCCTACATTGCTACCGGACTGAGTGAAGGATTGGGTGGTAACAGGGTTCCCAGATTTGGCAGTTTCTCACCAAATTTGGCTTTTTTTCCTAATTTGGTGGGCAAAAATTCACTTTGGCTGGTTAGTGGTATTTTGGCTGGTTTTCAAACACTTTCTATTTGAGCTAAACACTGATCCCACGTTTGAGGAATCTCTCCCCAGATTGGGAATTTTTGAAGGTTTTCAGGAAAATCTGGGGAATTTGAATAGGTTTTCAGTAAAAACTTGGTAACATTTCAGCAAAATATGTAGATGGAATTAAAATAAAAATCACACACACACCAGATGACCACAAAACAGGCTGCCGGATTCTCAGAGAACGAGCCTCATTTCAAAATTCAATTCATTCTCGTTTTTTTTTTTCCTGTATTCTTATATTAGTTTATATTATCTAACTAAAACTATGATGCCGCTATACAAGCTATATATGATAAAAAATATGCATTTATAAAGATAAATATAACGCACATATATTTGCCGGTTATTTGGGTTGGTTTGGATTTCCATTTGGTGGGATTTTGGCTGGTTTCATGGTAGACTTTGGCTGGTTGGTAGTGGTGTCATCTGGGAACCCTGGCTGGTAACCATACGTGAGTTACATAAAAGCATTTACCTAATTTGTTATTAAACATGTTATGTGAATTCTAGTGTTTATTCCTTTTCCTTTTTCCATAGTATTTGTATAATAACTGTTTGAAATATCCCCACCTAATCATTTCACCATATATAACTTGAAATATTATGTTATAATTGAGGACAGACACCTAAAAAATGCCTACGTGTTGATATAGAACTCAGTTTTAGGACGTTTCGATACCTACCTACCTACCTACCTGTTACGTGAAATTGCACATTGCGTTGCATATTACATACACACTCCCTATATCATTTATACACAAGTCAATCCCTCCCCTTTCCAGTATTCACGACTGGCTCTTTACGTTACACCATTTACAATGCATTTCTCACCGATACCAATACCTAGATTAAAGTTTGCCATTATTATTATTATAAAACCTACATTTAAATATATAACATATAAATATATAGTTTGCCACTATACCAGGAAAAATAAGGAAAGCACACAGGACATTAATCACCCTACGGCACCCCAGCATCGATAATTGCACGTCTAATTCAATGCGTTGCCCAGCTCATCTGAGGAATATGATCAGGAGTGAGCGTAGATGTGTTTAAGAATAAGCTCGACAAAAATATATAAACTGCCATCCCAGAAACCATCCAAGAGTTGGAAGATGCAAAATATACCGGAAGATGTACTAGCAACTCTCTGGTAGGACATTAGAGGTGCCTATCACTGAGGGACCTGGGGCAACCCGAACAAGATGTAAGGTCTGTAAGGTCTAAGGTAAGGTTAGGTTAGCCCTTTAAGGGGGGGGGTAACGGGGGGGCGAGCCCCCTGGTCAGGCAATATTCCCTACTAGGTTAGGTTAGGTTAGGTTGGTTAGTTTCATTCCTTACTAGGTTACGTTAGGCCTAGTAATTTTCCTATAGGTTAGGTTATGTTCCTTACTAGGTTAGGTTAGGCCTTTAAGGGGGGGTACGGGGGCGAAGCCCCACTGGTCAGGCAATGTTCCCTACTAGGTTAGGTTAGGTTAGGTTGGTTAGGTTACATTCCTTACTAGGTTAGGTTAGGCCTTTAAGGGGGGGTACTGGGGGCGAAGCCCCCTGGTCAGGCAATGTTCCCTACTAGGTTAGGTTAGGTTAGGTTGGTTAGGTTACATTCCTTACTAGGTTGCGTTAGGCCTAGTATTTCCCTACTAGGTTAGGTTAGGTTATGTTCCTTACTAGGTTAGGTTAGGCCTTCAAGGGGGGGTACGGGGGGCGAAGCCCCCCTGGTCAGGCAATGTTCCCTACTAGGTTAGGTTAGGTTAGGTTGGTTAGGTTACAATCCTTACTAGGTTAGGTTAGGCCTTTAAGGGGGGTATAGGGGGGCGAAGCCCCCCTGGTCAGGCAATATTCCCTACTAGGTTAGGTTAGGTTAGGTTGGTTAGTTACAATTCCTTACTAGGTTGTTACCGTAGGCCTTAGGTTACATTTCCATTACTAGGTTAGGGTAGGTTAGGTTGGTTAGGTTACATTCCTTACTAGGTTTACGTTAGGCCTAGTATTTCCCTACTAAGGTAGTTGAGGTTCAACATCCTTACTAGGTTAGGTTAGGCCTGTAAGGGGGGGTACGGGGGCGAAGCCCCCCTGGTCAGGCAATGTTCCCTACTAGGTTAGGTTTGGTTAGGTTACATTCCTTACTAGGTTAGGTTAGGCCTTTAAGGGGGGGTACGGGGGGGCGAAGCCCCCTGGTCAGGCAATATTCCCTACTAGGTTAGGTTAGGTTGGTTAGGCTACATTCCTTACTAGGTTAGGTTAGGCCTAGTATTTCCCTACTAGGTTAGGTTAGGTTACGTTCCTTACTAGGTTAGGTTAGGCCTTTAAGGGGGGGTACGGGGGGGCGAAGCCCCCCTGGTCAGGCAATGTTCCCTACTAGGTTAGGTTAGGTTAGGTTACATTCCTTACTAGGTTAGGTTAGGCCTTTAAGGGGGGGTACGGGGGTGCGAAGCCCCCCTGGTCAGGCAATATTCCCTACTAGGTTAGGTTAGGTTAGGTTGGTTAGGTTACATTCCTTCCTAGGTTAGGTTAGGCCTAGTATTTCCCTACTAGGTTAGGTTAGGTTACGTTCCTTACTAGGTTAGGTTAGGCCTTTAAGGGGGGGTACGGGGGGCCGAAGCCCCCCTGGTCAGGCAATGTTCCCTACTAGGTTAGGTTACATTCCTTACTAGGTTAGGTTAGTCCTTTAAGGGGGGTTACGGGGGGCGAAGCCCCCTGGTCAGGCAATATTCCCTACTAGGTTAGGTTAGGTTAGGTTACATTCCTTACTAGGTTAGGTTAGGCCTTTAAGGGGGGGTATGGGGGGCAAAGCCCCCTGGTCAGGCAACATTGCCTACTAGGTTAAGTTCCCTACTAGGTAAGGTTACATCCCCTGCTAGGTTAGGTTATGTTAGGTTGGTTTGGTTCTTTAAGGGGGGTTACAGCAGGCCCAACCCCACCCCTGGTCAGGCAACATCCCCTACAAGTTTAATTAGTTTTGTTATATGCTAACCTATGTTTAATTTGGTCTTTTGTATTTATTAAAACAACTATAGGCCCTATTACACATTTACCACCCAGGACTTAAATCCCACCCCCTCCTGGGCCAGTTATATATGTATTTGTATTATTTCATATTTTGAACCCATCCCACATTTACATTTAGTTCCTTAACTACCCATTTACTTTTATTACCCTTAACATTGCCAACTTATCTTGTTAAGTGCTTGTTCATTTACCTCAGCCCCACCCTGCCTCAACCAATAGCATCAAAGCATTTTTACTACTCCACCCCACCTCTCCTACCCTGTTTTCTACGGTCTGGCCTCCTGCCACCTCCTAACTGTAGAACTCCAACACTGTTGAATCTGCCGCCATGACATCCACTGCTGCATCTACTTCACGCTCGCCCCAGCCCCTCACCAGGAACTCTTTGCCAACTTCATGTAACAATTGTTACATGAGTTACAAAGAATTTTCTGCCTTTTACTCAGGTAATTATGATCGACTAATCGGTTTTTGCCAGGACCACGGCCTCCTGAGAAAACAGGTCTTTTGCCCCCATTCAGTCGACTCCAAGATACGGGAGGAGAATGTATAACTGCGTCGGGTACTTGGCTGTTGCTTATTTCAAGCTGCATTTTGAGGAACCCAAGACCCGCCTCCACGCATTCTTAAAAGCAGCTGCTGCTTTGTACCCTCCACCCCTTTAAGGTAAGGTCCAAACATTATTCTTAATTATTATGTTTTAGGAAAGTGAGTGTTAGGCTTTCGCCGAAAGTTGCGTCAAGGTATGTTACTATTCAGTGGGGTGCTGCTAAGACAACTCGTACCTTCCACCTTACCCCCCCCCCCCCCCCCCCAGTGAACATATGGCTCTGTGGTGGTTGGGGAATTTAAACATGGCGGCTGTGTTTACATTTCCTTCACCGTAACGAATACTTGGTACCTTCCTATAGGACCGTTCTTCGGTGACTTAGACTATGGCAATTGACATTTTCTATGTTATTTTAGTTGCTTTACAAGGGTTGTAAGGAATATTTTTTTCGTTTGGTTGGAACTAAACTTTAATATACCTTTGAGTTTGGTGCGGCTATTATGTAACTTTCAAAGGTCAATTACTGCTTAGTTACAGCCGGCCGAATGGATATTACTTTTAAATCTTGTACAGTAACTCAAATAACATAGGAATCAGTCAATTGCCATAGTCTAAGCCACCGCGGATTGCTTCTGTAGAAATACCACTGCCTGCTTCAACTGATGATGGGAATGGATCACCTACATTACAAAAAGTGACACCTGAATTCACATAAATCACACCAACTGTCATAAAACTCCCTAATAAATTCAGAGTAGTTCTTATCACTGTGGTCTAACACAGCCTACCACAATGTAAGTAAAAATTTCCACAACCTAATAAAAACACGACTTAAAAACACACAAAAATCTAAACAGCGATATACATAACAGTAATTTTTGGAAGGAACGTTTCAGTATAAAACATAGCCAGTTCAAGGAAATCTCAGACTGGGAAAACAGCTCAGAAGTCAGAACTAAGAAAATGAGAACAAAGGCAAGGATGACAGAGGCGGGAGGGAAACGTGAACAGTTTATGAATATCTTGCTTTGGTGTCCTTGGAATACAAGTGGTGCCATCTGTATTTCGGTTAGGTTACAACGACCTCTTGTCAAGTATAAAAAATTAGCTCCTGATAACAAAAATAAATAAAAAATAAGAGAAAGCTTCTTACAAATAGAAATGGATAGCTTGAAAATAATGTCCCAAAGAAACAGTCCATGAATGCTTGCTTTGGTGTTCTTGGAATACAAGTGGCGCCTTCTGCATTTCGGTTCAGGTTATAATAAACGCTTGCTAAGTGTACATAATTATATGAACTTTACTCCTGATAAAAAAAAAAAAGAGGAAAACCTCTTACAAAATAAATAAATAAAATAAGAAATAATGTTCCAAAGAAACAGTACATAAATTTGTTGCTTAGCTGTCCTTTGAATACAACTTTATACAAGTGGCTCCATCTGTACATAAGATTAAAGTCATAATCGTCCATGTTACCTGTATAAAATGACAATTTTAACGAGAGAGCAACTGACAAATAAGGGAAAAGTAATATGAAACAAAAAGCAGCCGAAAACCAGAAGTGAAGTACTTTCGTGTCTATATGATAAAAAGATGTTACGTGACGTTTAGATCAATCATTTATGGAAAAAAATTCTTCTCTCCTTTACATTAATATCTGAAAACTCTTTCATGTATGATGAGACTTCTGAATACCAGGTGCTTCCGTGAAAAATATAGTAATTACTTACCACTAACGGCAACACATTTTCCGGTTGGTTAAACCCAAATTAACATTCTCTAAACTCTTCATTTAGGCACACTGCAGGCCAAAAATTAATTTTCATACGAAAAAAAATTACTTTGCAATAACGTAGGCATGCAGCTTCTTTACTTCGGGATACCTTTATTATTCATAAAAGAAAACCACTCTTTACAAAAAACGGAATTTAGGGAGAGACTTGTATGATTTTATAATTTACACGCACTGAATTCTCATGTTTCCATCGCTTAACAGGCCCGTACCCAGAGTGTTTTTTTATTGGGGAGATGGGGTCTTTTTCCCAAAACTGGCCCTCTTCTTGGTAGATCTAAGCCGTTATTCAGCGGCGAGCTACACTATAGCAGTTGACGTATTTCTTTCTTCTATAAATGTCATTGCATATAAAGCTAGGTATAGGGGAGGGCGGTGAAAGTTCGGACAATTTTTTTTTTTCCTGTCTAGAAGTAAGAGTTTAAGGAGCAGAGATGTCGTTGACATGTCAATGTGTAGCCTCATCATCCTATATTCACGAGTGAATTTGGTAGGTCGTATACTTCACTATACATGAAGCTATTTGCCTTCAAATAAAAATTGCCAAAATGTCCGAATCATCCCCACCCATGATGATGATTCGGACAAGAGCATGGGATGATTCGGACAGTTATTATAATTGATATTTACCTTCAAGTCAGATGATAAATGAAACAAATACCATACGAAATGTTTGACTGAAATACTCAAAATCAAAGATTATTCTCTCCCTTAGTGATTGGCAGACAGAAAATGTAACTGAAATCCACGATGTTTGCTGAGAATAAATATTAAAGTTAGCTTAAAGAATATTGTATCCTTCAAAACAAAAACTAAATGAAATATCCTCGCCTGATAATGATTAAATAACTGAAATATGCTTGCATTTATTATCTCCATGAGCAAACACCAAAAACAAAATGTAACTCAAATACATGACATTTGTGGTGGCTAAACTTTATTTAATGTTGGCCTAACGAACTTTGAAATACCCGTTTTCTTTTAATATTATGCTGAACTGAAATTGGAAGCATTCCAATTACTGCCTCTTTACCAACAGTTACTTTATCCTCAATATTATGGAAATGTAAGACTATTAGTAGCAAATTTCTGTGATTTTCTTAAAGAAGAAATCTGAGATTCATCATACGCGTCTAAATTTCTGGTTAAATTACCTACATAATAGACTTTGTTACATTTTACTGGATCTATTCCAACAAGAACAAAGTCTCACTACTCTGGGAATTTATCAATGAAACTAACTTCTGTGTCTCTGATCTTCTCTTCCAAGAAGTCAAAACAATTATTGTTAACCTCGGCTGTCAAGAGATCTTCAAGACAATGATGAAGGTCTTCATCACTGGTCCTCTATGTTTAACTTTTTAGTATCTTTTCTTGCTTTTTGATGTTCTTAAGGTATCATTTCCAAACTATTTCCTTCTTGGCTGGGAGTTTTGGCTTTTACTTCTGATCTATCTGTTTATGTTCAAGCTTTTCTGCAGTGTCCATTGCGATCATGCATCTTCCCTGCTTTCAGCTGTCTCCTTCCTCTCAACTGCTTTTTTGTTTGGTTTGTTTGTATGGTGTTTTAACGTTGCACTCCTGCTTTTGGAAATGGTCGAATATTCTCAGGCGAAAACTGCTATGATGATGATGGTGCAGGTTGTTGTGCTTGTAGGTGGTGAAAACCATCCTGGTCAACCCTTTTTGTATCTTTCTTCACATAATCATGTTCTACCTGAACCACTCTTTTCTCGAAACTCCTTAATTTATTTCTATAGCACCAGCAGCAGCAGCATCCCTTGCCCTATTGGTTTTCTTCTTATACTCTCGTCCCATGATAGGCTTTAAGGAACTAGAATCAATCTGAAGCAAAGGATAGGCTTTTTTTTTTTTTTGTAATGAGGGGTCCTATGATGGGTTTATGAAGTGCTTGTAAGGTAATAAGGGGGCTAATGAATGGATACATAAAATATAACGTAAATATTGTTAGTAAAAATCTTTTTGTTTCTTAGTCGGAATTCATAATTAGTAAAGCATTCGCTAGAAGGGATGATTCGGACAATCCCTACCCTAGACTGTCCGAACCATCCCTCACAGATCATAGCCATTTGATGACGTCCTCAGCCCTATGTCCTTTGAGATTACAGGTGGGTAACAGCTACATCATCTTCGTCATACAGTACAAATTCACACCAAAACTGACCAACTTCCTTGTCATACTCACTACACCACACCTCACGGCTCAAAAGTCAAAAATTACATAGGAAATGAGAAAAATTACAAAATTTAACCTCTATACTAAAGTATACGTCATCTCTCAACCAAAGTCCATGTGTCAATAGTAAACAAACTTTCGCTATTTTCACGTGATTTCTCGGAGCTGAGGGCGCCTCACGTTTTCCAGGAAATGTACTGTCCAGACCATCCCACTGTCCGAATCATCACCGCTCTCCTACAAGATATGAGATACTTGAAAATATGAACTTCCAGAAATTTGGGGCGGGGTGGGGAGTGGCCGTTCGACTCCTCTCGGTGCAGGCCTGATTTTATTCTAAATATACAGACAAATCTCACGGCATTCCATAGCAATGTGGTAATGAACTTCTACGTTATTTTTAGCTCAATCCTGGAGACATTTAAACAACCCACCACACAGCCTTCTTTTCAAAAGGAATAAGCATTCTGGTTGTCAACTTTTAGTGCAAGTGAAAAATTACTCTGCAATGCAGCGTGCTGCTCAACAAAGATAGCACAGATCACCTTTGTATTTCCCTACCTCTGATTACAAAAAGTTTGTCAACGTTCATTCTAGTTGCTGGTGACAATTTCTTTTATAATAGAGACCTGCGCTTCTGTTTACTAACTACTAATGCATTCTTCTTGTTTGCTCTTGTTCTCGACTCTCTAACCTTTTTGATTAATTATTTTTGGTAACTGGGCATTTTATTCTGCGGAACAAGGGTTATGCCCAATTTTCTATGCATAATCACCAACGGCTTTTCAAGTATTTCTCATGGGATTTTCTAAACTGTGTTTTCTGCTGCCCCTTCACATTTTTGTAACTGATGCAACGTCGTTTCATCACCATTTTTCATGCATCCACTTACATTAATCCAATTCTGGACCGCACAAATTCTGGGAAAATAGCTATAGCCGTTACGTTCTCAACAAGTGAGTACCTAATCAGAAATCCCACTCTAGCACAGAAATCTTTATATAATCCATGCTATGATTACGTTTTCGTAATCAGAAATTCCACGTTGGCATATGTTAATCTTAATGTAATCCATCCTACCTCTACGTTCTCAAGTGAATAATCATTAATTCCACGCTAGCATGGAAATCATAATCCATCCTAGGACTACGTGCGTTCTCTAGTGAGAAATTCCACGCTAGCATAGAAATCTTAATCAAATCCATCCTAGGACTATATCTTGCCCAATCGATACTAAGACGCTATGTCCTGGTCATATAAAAGTTTCTTCTCCAGAGTTCATGATTACTGAACCTTATGGAACAAGATATTGGATAAATTTCTAATGTCAAAATGACGAAAGTCAACAATAATCTTACTTTATCCAATTAGATCCATGTCGTTGGATGATGTAATTTTGAAATAATAATATATTAGACATTAAACACTAACCATTTAATTGAACTGCACACCGAACTTGGCGGTTGTTAAATGACAGTTAAACCCTTTTCCTTGGATAGACCTCAAGCAACATGTCTGTTCACTAAAGCGGCCGAAAGCAAAGTGACTCCTCTCATCGGCCCTCGCAGTCGAGCTGACCGCCAACTGCGGGACAAGCAGTTAACTACCGAACCCCCTTGTTCGAAGCTTACGACCGGTTCAGCTGCCGCTAAGTACCTTCCTATTGTTAAAGGACCGAGGGTTTGTATACGTACCGGAACAAACAAGATTTCCAATTTCCTTCTCTGGTATGTCTGAATTCACTATCAAATATGTAACAAATATTCTGTCAATCTGATATATATAAAAAAAATGTAAGATGCACAAGTTATCGTGCATCAACATCAGTCTTCTCGAAATTCGGTGTTCATGGCGTACCAACTATAGAGGGTATATATTATATACACCAAGGCCTATATAGTACTATATAGGCCTTGATATACACCTAGAGTTGCGATCTCTATACCAATCAGGGTTGCCGTTTTGCGGAATTTCGTCTACGAGTGTGACTTTCTGGTGACATCTGGCAACCCTCCGTGACTTTTCCGACCACAAGCCACGGCACTGAGGAATAAAATTCTTCAATTTGCCTTTTAATGTTTTATTATGAAAATAAAGTTATAACACATATCCTGCTTATTTATAGAAATTAATTTTTTTGAAATCCTTTATTTTTCTTTGTCAAAAATACTTCATGCTAAGCTAGTGACGTGTTTTTTTTTTTTTTTTTTACATCATGGAAAATAATTCTACATAGGAAAATCGCATTTTAACCATTAAATCATAAATAACGAAAAAAAAAAATCAGAACTCCTAATGGTAACACTGCTAAAAGCCAATGTTGTGAAGAAAAAACGTCAGCGTTCATACCAATACTACGTAGTTCGGTGGTCTTCCAACTAGGGCGTCGCTGGAAAGCCATGCGGCAATTTCTAAAGGTCTGGTAATCCGCAAATGGAACAGGGGATTGGTGCGATTGTGAATTTGCCTTTAAAATTAATGTTTGATGAGTTTAGCGACTTTTTAGGGTTTAGTAAATGTTTAGGGTTTAGTGAATGTTTACTGAGTGTTTAGGGCTTAGTGAATGTTTTGCAAATCTTTAGAGTTTTAGTGAATTTTAGTGAATATTTAGTGTAAGTGTTTAGGGATTAATGAAGGTTTGGTACATGTCAGTGTTTGGCAAATGTTTAGTGTGTAAGTATTCAATAAATGTTTATACTGTGTAAGTATTCAGTGAATGTTTAGGATTTAGTGAATGTTAGTGTTTAGCAAGTGTTTAGCGTAGACACATTCAGTGATTCTTTAGGGTTTAGTAAATGTTTAGTGTGTGTTTAGTGAGTGTTTAGGGTTTAACATGTTTAGTGTGTAAGTATTCAGTGAAAGTTTAGGGTTTAATGAATTTTTGTGACTAGAGACTTTATCTCATTCATGAGTGTAATGACTTAGCACAGGAGACTATGGCAACCATTTCGGATTTATCTTCAAGTATCGAACCCTTGCCAAGGCCTAAGAAAGAGGCGTAGACATCGCTAGGGTCGCCATGCTCTAAACATGAATGTGACATTCTTAACCAGGTGAATTTTCTTGTCTCCTGATGGAACAATTCACTGCATTCCAGTAGGTCTTTCAAATTTCTACCAACACCTCTTCCCTGGAATAAAGTTTTATGCAACCCCCATGGTTACCTTGCAGCCTAGACAAATTGATTCCGACCTAATTTGTCTAGGCCCAGGGATATCGTTAGACCAAATCAAAGTGAAGGGCTCATTCTTCACCTATCAGGAATCTGTTTACCTTGGAGTCAACTGCGTCATCAACTTTCCTGGCTGTTTCATGGCTTGCCTGACCTGTGGTCAACGGCAGTGCCGAAGATATCTTCACTGGTTCCATGCAATGTAAAAACACCATACAAACAAACAAACGGAAGATGTCTTCCACCGCCATGGGTGACTGAAGAAAATGCCCCTTTCATAGGGTTGTTGCAGTCTGGCAGGAAAACCATCTCTTACTCGACCCACTTAATAGCTAACATGTAGGAAAACTGGTTGCTTAAAAGAAGGGATACTGCCCTCTCCAAGTTTCAAGATTTATCTACACAGATTCAGTCTTAGCCTTGAGGAATGGAGATATTTTAAGTTCATCGTCTCTCTTCCCTAAGGACCAGCTTGACTGCAAATTTCTAAGTTATAATGAGTACCTTTATCTCACAATCAACCAGTATTGTTCAAATCTTCAGGAACTGGAAGGTCTGCATTTCACAATTATGCAACTGAAAGGATTGATTATTGGTTGTCGACAACAGTAGTCAGATTAAATAATTTTTTATAGCTAAAAGGTGTACATATCTAAAATCCTTTTTATTAGCTAATATCTTACAATAATTTTTCATTGGTCCCATGACTGTGCATCTTTGCATTTAAAGTAAAACCTATTAATACGTAATACAATATAAAAAGATACGTCCCAAAAAGAGTTAACGAAAAACATTTCTTACCATATATACATATTGTCTTGTTGGAGAATACTGACTGTACCACCTTCATAATTTGATTACCATTAATTTATCATTAATTTTGGAGAATTGTTACAAATCTTTAATAATCTGCAATGAAGTTCCCAGTAATTTTATTCCTGCATTCTAGGCCTGTTAATAGCTGATATTGTGTGTAATCTGTTTACCCTTTGGAAGTACATATGTACAAAGATGCTGACTGGGAGAAGTTCAGCTGAGGTGCCTCAAAAGTATAGCTGATTTATGAAAATTTGGTTGTTAGGCCAAGCACTGGAACAGTGAAAAGGGTAAGTGGAGGGACAGCAAAATACAGAATACGTTAGCCCTTAGCCCTAAAACCCGTACTAGTCATTGTACAATCCTGACAAGTCAACATCACTTTCCACCAATCTTGGATTGACTCTAAGGGTAGAGGTAAATTATTTCATTTCCCACAGTTTAACAATACTTACTGCATCTGAAATGAGTCCTGATTGAGGAAACAGGGCTTGCTTTGTTCTGAAGGCTTCTAGGTAATAGTATAGTGACAAGGCTGGGAATGAGTCACAACTGCAGAAATTGCAAATTTTCCAGAAAGAATGAAGCATAGAGCCCTTGAACATTCAAACAATTATACATGGCTTTAAAAAATGCTTGCTCTGAACACTATCAGATACACCTGCAAATGATCACCTTAACCTTGTAGACTTGCAAAGGTCTCAGCTTCTTGGCTTGAATCCATCTTTGGTAATGTTATGTGGGATGACTTTTTAAATGAGTAAAATCTGGTACAATGAAAGAAAAGAAACTTGAAATAAGAGCCCTTTGAAATTTTTAGAGGCATGTAAATTTTGAATTAGGTGTGAATGCAGCCTAAATGAAGTTTCTTCATGACAAAGACAATAAAATCCTCTACCGTGACAGCTTTAGGACCCTTTAAGAAAATGCTAACAAAGACCCTGTCGTCACTTATTTAACATTCATAACTGATATAACCTCTGTTGATAAATGCTTCCCCCAAGAAATTCTACATAGAAGATAAGTTCATGTTTTATTTATTAAATTACATCTCCTAAAAAATTTATAACTGATTTATCTGAAAGTGATGGACAATGTCACGAAATTTCTTGAACTAATTTGTTTTCAAAGCTTGACATTTGTTGCCAATTATATTTTGGACATCCACACAAATAAAATGTTCAACTGTTAGTATTAAGTGAAGATAACTTGAAAGTGGCAGAGCAGTAATTTCAGATTCTGTATGAACACCTGCAAATCCCAGTGCTGCTATTACATCATTGCCATCAGTACCTATATCTACAGAATGTTTTCACACATTTTGGCCTCTAGGTGTTATAGTATCTGCACTTCCAGGTTTCCCAAGAAATCACTGACTCAATCTATGGCAAAATATACATTCACTAACTTTAGTATAGTTGTTTGAAAATAATATTCAATATATGTGTAATCTGATTTTAAATTTTGCAATTGTAAATACGTGATGGAAATAATAGGTATAGTAGTCTCCAAGAACCCCAGATTCATACCAAACACACTCAGTACAGACTGACACAAAAAACAGAGAGAGATCACAACAAAAATTAAAATATTGTATGCTACTGAAGTTTTCAAATACAAAGGCAAAACCTTTTAAAAATGGGCTGCTACTTGTTACTGATATCAATGAACAATTTACCTGAGGACACAAGGTACTAAAAAGTAGTACTAGTAATAAATTATTTATACTATGTACAAGCATCCTAGTACTTAAAAAAACTTTCATCAAAATATTCAATTACCGTAACATACTGCATTCAATATACATTGCTAATCAACAGGTTAAAGTACTTTTAAGATACTGTAGTTCTTTTAACACTACAAATGATCAGCACAAATGAAATTTAACGCTGATAGTATGCCTACATATAGTATCCTTATGATTTTTTTTTTCTGATATGTTGAGTTGAGGGTTTGGAGTCAAGTCTGTCTACGATACTTTGCAGTAAGGTTGCCATTTGATTATGGGACTCACGAACTTGTTCTTCTAACTCTTCCAAACGAAGAGTTAGACTGTCCAATTTTGCTACATTATAATAATCTGCTACAGCAGGAGTCAACGGACGAGACTGTTTTCCTAAGGCAGTCATTGCACGAGACCTTGCTGTGTATGGGGTCATTGCATCCAGAGCTGTATTTGCCTGAAATAATAGTCAGCATTATTTTTTGCTTTATCTGTAAAAACTTAAATCTAAAAGCACCTTTAAGGTATTGCTAATAAAACTTTGACCACTATTATACTGAATGACTACAATGAAGCATGTAAGGTGCATTGATGACCCTACCCTACTATGAGGACCACTATATAATGTTTGTTTGTATGGTGTTTTTACGTTGCATGGAACCAGTGGTTATTCAGCAACGGGACCAACGGCTTTACGTGACTTCCGAACCACGTTGAGAGTGAACTTCTATCACCAGAAATACACATCTCTCACACCTCAATGGAATGGCCGAGCATCGAACCCGCGGGCACCGAGGTGGTACGCCAACACCATACCGACCACGCCACTGAGGCGCTCCACTATATAATGTACTGCTTACTAATTTTACATTCACCTCTAAAAATATATATATAGTGATGAGATGGTACAAAGCCATCAACAGATTTCCCTTTTCTAGTTTAAATATGAATTGAGTTCTCTCTATACATCCTTTCTATCTGAATCCCAAAAAATTTATTTTAGTAAAAAACTGTTTACTGCCGACTTCAAATTTTTCTGTGGAATTAAAGACATCTAAATATACGTAAAGCAAAAATTCAGTAATGTTCTGTTAAGGTTTGTATTTAATACCCTCATTAATTCAATCTGATCTATGGGGTAGCACTGTTTCTCTCTATATGTGGCAAATTAAATGGACTTTTCGTTCTAAGGAACATTTGATAATTCTAAGTCTCCCAGTATGTAAACTGTTACATTTTATATTTAAGTACTGAATATACAGACAAAATTTTTCTAATCTATTATCCTATGCTACTTGACTATACTCTTGCGGTATTTTGATAATTCCCAGTTGTTACTTTCCCTCTGAAACCTAGCTGATATGGGCACAACAACCTAATGTACAGTATTTCTGGACTCCCATTTTCTCACAAAGTTAATGAAGAAATTAGACATACCACTTTTTGAAGGTGATTTAGTTCATACTTGATGTCATCATCTGACAGTTCTGCATCAAGAAGGGCTTCCAATTCTTCTGCTGATTTTGCAGATGTGGGTGAAGCCCTGCCTGAAAGCTGAGACTTCAGTTTTGTTGGAGATGAGGGTGGAGAAGCAGGAGCCTGTTTTGGAAGGAGGCACCTATTTCTCTTTGCATGACGAGATCTTGCAGAGTGCCTTGCACTTCTTCTCTCTGCAGCAGGCTTCATACTCTCAGCTTCTTGGATGACCCATTCTAAGTCCCCTTCACTGCAAGATATCAGATGGAAAGACTTATTTATACTTTGGTTTAGATAAGTGCTTGGGCTTGATTAGAACCATATTAAAAATTCAATCAACAGTGAAAGGCAATTGTACCTGATAACAGAATAATAGTTATATTTATACTTCATGAAACTAATAACCATCTTAATATTTTGGCATGATTTCTTATTTCTATTTACCACTTACATTTCTTCAAGTTCTTCTTTTTGTTCAATATATTTTGAAATCCTGTCTATTCTGAAAGTAAAAAAAATAACACTCTAAACAGGATAAAAGAAAGTGTATGAAATATCACTGTTCAATAAGTAACAAATTAAAAGTACAGTGATTTCTGAAATTGCACACAGTACATTTTTCTTGAAATAAATACTTTTATGAATTCTTTAGTTGAAATTAAAAATTCATCATTCATATAGTCATTACTAGACTAGTCTTAAATCCGAGGGGAGACCCCTTCTGTAATTCAATGAACAGAAAATATGTACAAAATCTCACTTCTCTGACATCCTTTTGACCCTGTTATCTATTCGCTGCTCTTGCTCTATAGCCTCATTACAGCAGTAGGTCGTTATAGCTTCTTTCTCAAAAACCTTCAGTGATTCTAGAGTTTCTTTCATGTAGTCATCCACTAGTATGTAGTTAAATGAAAATTTATAATTAAAGGACTATGTTATCAATGGATACAAATAATAGATGATAAATTACAAAACAGTATGGTGTCAGAATTCTAAAAAGAAGAGTAGTATTCTATTCAGAAAACATTAAATATAATGATAACATTACTTACAATTTTGATAAACTCTAATTATAATATATAATGGATATAATTCTGGATATCCTTCTCATGCATTTTCATTAGAAATTTACTAAAAATCATCAACAATTATCTTTGAAAAGCTCATTCAATTTCATTTCAAGTAATAAATGTCAAATCAGGAACTGCTCCATGAAAAGTAATTACTTACAAAAATAATAAAATTAACCATCCAATAACTTTTTTATACACTAACAGCACTGTATGGAAGAAAAAAGATGGTGGACTGGCAGTAAATTTGAGATGATAAAAGGGATTTTGACGAAGGAAAAATCTATTTCTTGGGGAAGACCTGTGTTGCCAGGTGAAAAGGATCCTGCTACTCACTTTTCTAGTATAAATAGGTTCTAAATATACCAGAGAAAAAAGCTAGCATGGTATGCTGAGGTTACTACCCTCGTGCGAGCACCTTAAGGGTGTCGTGTATAAAGTACAAGGCAAGTGGAAGCCACTATTCAGGTTTTCTGCCAATTAGAGGTTTCCTTTCCAAAATCCCTCTCATGGGATGGGCCGTTCCATCGGCCACAATTTTTTTTACAATTACCTAGGAAGGAAACCTCTCAAAATAAACCTATTATAAGGTTTGTTTTTATTAATAAATTTATAAACTCCTCACACCTATTCTTGCTCTGGTATTTCTGAAATACATGCCCAAATTAGGGAGCATAACTGAATAGTCTGGCTGCTCTAGCATTTGTTATTCTAATTGGTCATATTATAACAGAAATTCCTCAATGCAGCTAAACATATCTGGTGTTGGATAGCCCAAGATAATCTTTCACTTAAGTTTGAAGTAGGTGACCATGCACAAAATTGTTGAAATACTGTAACAACACTCCTATTGACTGCTGAATTTTATAACCAATACTCTTTCAAGCACAGTACATGTATATTGTAGTTGGAAGAGTAGTTCTTATGAAATTCAGCAGACAGCACATGTCTATTTTACTGCTGAATTCTATAAGCACTACTCTTCAAACCGTAATACATACTGTACTTACCAATTAAAACACACTGAGAAGAGATTTTCGGAAAGTAACCTCCCATGGAATCCCTTCTCCTTTTTCTTTTAGATTTCAGAATTGTTTTCTTTTACAAACACCATGTCAAAGGATATGTCAATTCCTCTGAAACATTACAATAGATTTTGAGTACCTTCTTTACAAGAGGAACAGTTTTACTTAGGTACAGTTGTATGTGCATTTTGACTACTCAGAGACCTTCTTGACTAAACTTTTCCTTCTGGTTAACTTTGTGTCAACGATTCAGTTTTTAGGGTAAAAAATTACTTTCTTCTATATAGCAAAAACTACATTTGACAACACAACCACCCCTAAAAAAACAATTTCTTCCTGTCCCTTTCTCTCACATAGCTCTAATGGTCCCACTTCATTACACTTCTTTTCTCCCCTTATGCTATCAATGACCTTTTGGATCCATACATCACTAGACTTTCCTATTTTGATTCTGGAATACAAGGCAACATGGTTACATACCTAACCCAAGAGTCATTTACTTAAATAGCATAAGCAAGTTTCACTATAGGAACTACCCAAGCCCTTCCAGTACCAAGCCCCTACCAGCTGCAAAAAAGACTAATATACTCAATAGTTCCACCTATTTCAGCCAAAGAGGAAGGAATGCCAATACATACTGATGTGGTTTGTCTCCAGAATGACAAAGAAATTAACATTAATCTTACCTCATCTGCTGTCTAGACATTACTGGGAATAGATATTTGGCAAGTTCTTGGGTACTTTAGGTCTAAGAACCAATTATTTTTATCTCATGTTCATCAGTGTTAGACTTCACATTCTTGTATCACAAAGTCAGAATCTTACTGGAAAACCTGAACTGCAATCCTTCCAAACTCTGATGGGCCATCTATCATACTTTGACAAATAATTTCAAGATTAATTTTGCCTAGTATCTCCAGGTTCCCTTCAACATGAAATAGATTCCCCTCCCTTACCTCACCTCTTCAAGAATTTGCTCTCTTTATCAAAAGAAAGAAAAATTTGAGGACCACAGAACTGCAATCTTTCAAGTGCCACTGATCAGCTACCATCTCTAGATCTCCTCTTCACTATGCCTCTCTGACAAGTGGAGTATCCACCTCAAATTAATTATATTTCTCTAAAGCAGTGGGTTATTAAAACTTAACAGGAATCCCCCAAATTCACATTGCCGACATTCAAGGATTCACATTTTCCCGGATTTCTCTATGGACCATATCTACCCATTATTTGTGGGAAATTTGCATTTTTGCAGTATTTTTCTATGAGAAATATCCACAAATTACTGTATTTTCATATCAGTTTCATGATTAAATGCACTTTTTTTTGATAAAACTATTTCTAAAAAAACCATTTACTAAAAGCCTTTTAGTGGGTTTTTCTTGAGTTTGAACAAACCAAATAGTCAGGTTTAAGCATTTTATAGGGGTTCTAAGTATTTTCACGGATTCTAACTATTCATGGGGTGTGTGTGTCTGGAACACATCCCCCATGAATATGGGAGGTCCACTCTATAAATTTTTTAAAAACATTTTCTGAGGTTTCCTTATACTGTAAAAATCATTCTTAATGGTGGGGTCGCCTTTGCTCCCCAAATGGGGTTACACTGCTTCTTTACTAGTGGGAAGCTTCATACTGATAGGGGCAGGTGAGAAAGGTAGTGCTTTAATCATGAGGGCAGTTCTTTCACCATCTCATGTAACTGGATCATTATCTTCTTTTTTCATTGGTTATTGTCTTTCAACCAAACATTAAGAATTCCTCAGGCAAAAGTTCTATATGAACAAGATATAATACTATTTCAAATTTTTTGTATTTGTCTAAACTTAAATTCTATTAATTTTCCTTACAATAGAAAATTAAAAACCTGGAATCAACGCTAGTAGTGCTTACAATTTTCCTTTGATTTTCTGCAGGTAAGCTTCCATATTTTCTTACCCACCCTCCACGTGTATTCAATTACCACAAAAGGATGCACAATACCAGGTTTAAGGTCATATTCCCGGATGAGAAGATACATCTCATACTTCCATAATTCCATGCTGTTCTCTTGCACCTCCTCAAACACGTATCTGTTGTACATAAGTCAGGGTAAGGATTACAACATTTCAATATCAAATAGTATATCATTCTTAAAATGTAAGATTTAGGAGATTATACTGAAGTAATTCTCAATAACCTGAAAGGTACTATAGGAAAAATGTGATGATTAAATTCCTGGAATCTTCATATGCAACAAATCAGAGCATTAACTACATTTCTGTTTTATCCAAGACATTACAACTCTTCATCTATTTTACTTTATCAAATACTGTATGTACTGTGCTGCAATGTGGTGTCAATGAAAAACACATCAGTATATTTATACTTGCAATGCATACATGTTTGATGTGGTCTTTCAGTAGTACTTATGTTTGAATTTTCCTGCACGAGGTTTTGAAAACTATACTATAACCTAAAACTTTAGATGGATGATAACTCAATCTGTTTTTATTGGTCATTTTGTATCAATTATGAACTGAACATTTTGCCTCACTATGAATTACCTTACAATAAAGACCTCTACTCATCATCATATTGATGGCAAATAGTGACCAGTTCAAGAACAGAGTTATAAGAGGGGCAGTGATTTGTTCAAGAACTATATGGCATCAAAATATGGGAAATCTAATCCTTAAAATTTGTGTATAAAAACGGTTAAGTATACGAGACTGCAATAGAAAGGGATGTACCAAATAACACAACTTTGCATGAAAGACCCTTGTACATATATATTTTGAATTATTTTATGGATAAAATAAGTGAGTCTTATATTAGTCCTAAACAAAATACAAAATAAAATTAAACTTCAAACTAGGAAATGCACCTACTTCAAAATAAAGTACATTTGGCAAAATGTTTCTCATAAATGAAGAAAATAGTAAAACCACAGTTTAACTTATGTCTACATTAAGCTTGCAGAGCACCCTATTTGTTCAAAGTACTCCTAATGTGAGGACGTTGCAAGTAAATATAAAATCTCAAAGCTCACAGTATGAAATAAAGCAGCACTATTAATATCATCATTTGCTATACAGTGCTATGGTAATTTTGGGATATATGGTGACACCTGTGATAAATGCCTGTGTAGCAATAATAATGTTATTGCAAAGAAATGGTAGTTTTATAATAAAGTTTTATATATAGTTACCAAGTAATTACATAGCTATTTAGTTTCATTTATTCACAGCAGTTTAGATTCAAATTTTGAGGTAGCAACACTGATATTCTGTGTTCTCTGTAGAGGACACCAGTCTCACTCCCCTAGCGAGAGGGTTAGAAACGACTCAGCAGACAATACTCATTCCGGTTATGGTTATCTCCATCTGATCATGTATAATTAGTACTTGGTAAGTGCTATATACAGTACGTATACGTAAAACTTAATTTTTTAAATAAAAATGTCATTTCTATTTACAGGCAGTCCCCGGGTTATGACAGGGGTTCTGTTCTTGAGACGTGTCGTAAGCTGAAAATGGTCGTAAGCCGGAACATGATCAAAACTCCTAAGAAAACCTTAATTTTAATGCTTTGGGTGCATTAAAAACTGTAAACTGCATTCTCATTGCATTTTTCATAAAAAAAACCTTCAAATATTGATTATTTTGCATTTTTGGAGTCATATTCCTTCTGCCCGACCAGCGTTGTAAGCGTCGTAACTCTGGAACATGCGTTGTAAAACTGGAAATAATTTCTGATAAACATAATTGAAAAGCATTGTAACCTCGGAACGTCGTAAGCCAAACCTGTCATAAGCCAGGACTGCCTGTATACCTTAACAAGTAGTACATAATTACATAACTAATTCCCACATTGACAGAGGGTGGGATACATGGACATATTCTATTCTAAAGCATTGTCATGTAATGAATTAGGAATAGAAAAGTTGCTAACATTGAAAACAATGGTTGGGGCTCAACTTAACCTATACCTAGTGGCCCAGCAGTAAAGCAGAGGGCCACTTCTACTTAAGGGGGAGCTTTGTAGCAGAGTATGCAGCCACAAAACTATCCTATGGCTAGCAGAACTTTCAAGGTGCCCAGTACCATAATAAAAGCAACCAGATTATGCTGTCACTTACACTGAGGTCAAACCAAAACTCATCCAATAAAAGTGTTAGGTGCTCTGGGTACATTGCACTAGAGATGTATCGGATGTTTAAAAATGGGATTTGCAGATACAGATGCAGATATTTGATGACCATACCCTTGCAGATGCGGATAATTTATCAATCTAAATTACTACATTATATTTGATGTACTCATTTAAATTAGAAACATAAGTGATTCTCATGTATTTGTGTATACTCTCATATGAAAGTACAAATAGTAAAACCAATACATGAACATTTTAGTTGTCTTGGCACAAGGTTATTTCATGCTCATTGCATGACAAGGGTAACAAAACTCAAAGCCATTCTTTGCTTGAGAGAGAGACTTTCTAAAAAAACACAACAGTACCCTGCCTTTATGATTACAACTGCTGCAAATGACAGGAAATTACTAAAACAAATATGCTATAAGAGAGCTACTTCTCAAGTATGTACTGTATGAAATGTGAAATTGTGTTTCATGTACACGTATTCTGTATAATAAAACAAAAAAGCCAAATTTAGCAAAATACAAAAAAATAAGATCTACTTTTAGCAGCAATGTATGAGTACGAACTATTGAACACTGAGCAGGGGGTGATGTCCCCATACTCAAACTGTGGATGAGGATGTTACTTATAATGCTAATGCGGATGTGGATGCAGATGTTGAGAAATTGTCAGTGCAGATACAGATTTATAAAAAATGCAGATAATGCGTGGATGCAGATGCAAATATCTTATCCATCTCTACATTGTACCCTCCTGGCTCCTGAAACTTCGATACTTCACTACAAGGTGAAGGTCTGGACAATAGGAGAGAATCCTATGCTTCCTTTTGCAATGCCATGCCAGTACTAACTACAATTCCCAAGGTACTGCCAAATTTTAATACTTAAAAACTCTCAAAATCATTAAAAATGAAGAACAATCAAACTAGCAGTAGGTTGAATGTCGAATGAACGTAAGATATTATACGTAGCACTCGAAAGCTAATGAGGTAGAGCCTTCTAACATCTTTAGGTTTTGCTAAAAGGAGGCAAGTGCTTCTCCTAAATCTGAGTGTCTCAGAAGATAAAGTCCATTTGGGTAAAGGGCAAATGTTGTAATCAGAGGATGAGACAAGTTCTTGTCATGACACAGATCATCCAGCCAGGCAGATAGCTTTCTATTCCTTCTCTGCACCAGAGAGTGCTTTAGGCTCCAAGAGAACGAGTTGGTGCCTGGCTGTAGTTGTCGTTAGGAGTTCTAATCAGTAGATGTGACTAGCCCTTGCAAAAACAACATAGTCCTGGATGGGAAGCCAGGTGCCAGACTACCTATGAGCTCAAGTGAAGTCTGGCACCTCTGGAAGACACGGATGTCTGTAAAACTCTTAAGGGAGAAAGAAAAGGCTCCAGGTCTTGGGCCAGTCCCTGTCCTTGACTAAAATTGCAGGGAAGACTAGTAAATTATCTTCTTTGTCCTTGTTTGGGCATGTCAGGAACTTTAAAGGAAAATAAGATAGGGATTCCAACAAAGTAGGTCTCTGTGCTTACACAAGTTAAGCAAAGTTCAATACCTCATAACTGTGTAATTGCAAAAGGGACAGGGATGTCTCACAGAGGAGAAGTAGGGCCAGAGAAACTAGCATTAGAAAGTCAATCATCGGGTCTGGAAGACGACGTGAGAAGATTCATTTACATGACTTGTAATGATTTCTGCAATACGTAAGGAAAGACCTCCCAATTGATAACCTCTGTACATGTAGGGGAGGATTCTGTAAGATCCACCCACAACTGAACAGGTTCAGGAACCATGATATAGGCCAAAACAGGGCTAAGCAGACCAAATAACTTGGAGATAGTCTAAACATTGTATAATTCCTCCTTGTTTGTGAGGAAAACTGAACTTGATAACTCTTAAGAGTGGACTTGACAATACCCACGTGTAGAACTGTATGCAGAAGAAGATCTGAAAAGTTACTGACAGCTTCAAAATTTCTAGCTGTAATAATCTGGGCACCATGAGTTTATGCTAGATATACAAAGGTGGCCACTGAGCACAAAAACAAAAAGGTAAAGACAAGAGGTCTCTAGTGCAGGTGCTGAGGACTCATACGAAGACACCAGGCACCGGCAATAGGAAATGGTGCCATGAGCTAGAGAAAGGGTCCAGATAAACGGGAATGGTGCCTTTCTTCTATCTTGGTTCCGCAAAGCACAATATATGTACATACATTGCAAGATTGCTGACATTAAGCCAAAACAGGAAGTGTTAATGTGTAAATCTTCAGCTAATCGAAGTAGGGATGTGCCCAAGTATCGGTATCTGTTTTTGTGGTATCAGTATCGGTGAATTTCTGGCCAATACTTTTGTCATTAGTATAGGAATTCAAAATCCTTCTAGGCTGGCATATTATTTTCTGTACCACTTTTCACCTTTCATTTCTGGGATAATTTTATTGAATATTATCTTTAATAAAATTATAATTTTAACTTAGTTAAGATGGCCCAAGTCCAGTATGAGTTAGAACTTGCAAATGGATTTGTGCTTTTTATGAGTTGAATGTTTTGTTGATCTATACTAAGAAACTCTGATCCTTTCGTAATCTTATTTTTATTTGCGTACTGGTATGTCATTTTTCTTGGGATTACTTAATAAAAACAATATTATGTATTGTAATGAGGCAAAGGATTAACCCCTCCATTACCAGAACCGTTCATAATCTAAATGAAGGAGTCTGTTAACTATTTCTAGCCAATATATAAACTAAAACTCAGAATAAAAGTATATATGTATTAGTGATTTCAGATTGCTTGTCATCCCATGAATTCGAGTAAGCACTATGTACCTAAATTGTTAAAAGTCTTCTAATGGTAGCCATAATATAAGCCAGACTGTATCCAGTAATAAAGTGATTAAATACTAAATAGTTATACTTGATGTTCTTTCTCAATGAAATTTGTGCCTTTGAAATTCTTTATATGTATAACCCTATTATATGACCTTTCAACTTTTGAACCTTTAATATACAATAACCATAGAATAAGATTGATTTTAGTAACAATATATATTCTCCTAAGTAACAGTAATATGGAGGTAACAGATCGGTATTGGCTTTAAAAGCTGGTATCAGTATCGGCCAAAAATTTGGTATGGGTGCATCCCTAAATCAAAGTGCTAAGAAAGTTATCGCCTTTAAAAATGTGGAACGCTACACTATGAGTGATATACTTGCGTGGAAGATCATTCCAAAGAATGGGCATACTACCGAAGCAAGTACTGATACAATTTAGTTGATCTCACCCAAAATCTCGGGACTGAATGGAAAGTTGGAGGCCACAATGCAACAAACCAATAACAGTTCTTCCAACCTGGCTAACATCTCGTGTATGCCAGAGATTAGGGAAGACTCACCACTAATGTCTTGGGCATGAAGGCGAGAAGCAGAGCATAACTCTTACACAATCTGAAAACAGTGATTTTTGGCAGAAGCAAAAACTAAAAAATCTGAGAGATATGACAGGACTCCTCTGGTTACTGATCCTGCTGTCGGTCCCAAAGATTAGGTCTCCTAACAATTATAGTCAAGAACTAGATCTAACTAGGTCCCAGAGTGAGGGTAGAGAAATGACACTTTAGCTTATTTAAACGAAAGCCAAGTTCCAACCATGACTGAAGCTTACAAGGTGACTAGGAAGAAAACAAAGAAGGGAGCTTCCTTCAGCAATTCAACAACTCTGGCTCTGATGTCTTGCCTAGAGGTAGACTTGGGAGTCGAACCATAGGAGGAACTGTCGCTAGACACAGTAGGTTGACTCCACGAGCCTGAAAGATGTCACCAGACATACAGGTGGAAGTGCTTATAACTGAACTTTGCAAACCTGTGGGAGCTCAGCTCACTGTGGGTGCTGGGCACCAACAGAAACTCGGGTGCTCTAGCAGCTCGGCCACGACTAGGTGCTCAGATGTCTATATGCATGACTTAATACTGAGTCAAGCATAGAACTAAAGACAGGATCAACCAGGTAATAGCTCACCACCAGATGGACAATGTCGTCAGGCCAGCTAGTAGCTACCTGTGTTGATCCAAGCTCAGCATTGGCACCACTAAAGCAACACTCATGTACGGATTTCAGCTAAACCGTCCTCCGAAATCCCATCACAGCTAAAAATTCTCTCCTGCTAAATTATACCATTTCACTCAAACAATTGTGGAAAGGAAAGGCAGGTAAGTGTTTAAATCTAATGCAAATTCGATGCAGTAGTGAATAATAGACTGTAAATTCACCATTAAACGAAAGGGTTTTCATGAAATATAAGTGCACCATTTTCCTTGACTAGAATCTGCCACGGATCCACAGCAGAATAGCGTGAGAAAATGCAGTGTTAGCGGCAAAAATGCAATGGTTCTCTGTTTCATTAGAGATATTTTGTATCTTTTGTTGAATGTTGCACATGAGGTTCCAGAGATCACTTCATTATATTCTGTCAGTATGAAATTGTCATTGAGATTAATGAATTTCAGTCAAGAGTAAGAAATTTGGAAGCAAGTAAAATGACAAGTGCGCCTCAAGAAGCGGCAAGCATCCTTCCCGCAAGAGATTTGATTGAGGTATGACGTGTCTGTAATCACTCCAAGATTCGCGCCAAGATTTTATTCTCCACCGTGTAGTAACTGTGAGTACTTTGAAAATTATTTCTGATAGTGTATAGGGCTTATGTTTAACTTTGAATTTGAAGTGATCTCAATCTGAATTTTATTTCAATCATGATCATGAAATCTCGTGTTTCTCTGGGCTTGCCAAGTTGGTAGGAAATAGCTAAAGAGTAAAGGTATTGTTAAAATTATGTAGACATGAGTATAGCGTTATATATTTTTAATAAAACTGTATAAAACCTCGATAGCCTTGTTCATCTGTCCTTGTACTGGGGCTAGATGCAGTCCCTGTAGGTAGGCCTATACGTCACCAAGATCGGGCAAAACCAGTACTAACAGTCACCAAATAATTCACAACAGGGTGAAAAACAAATCAGAACTTTATTAATCAACAATAAATACTAATCTTGCAAGAAGTGCCTTGCGGATAAAAAATTCAATACCAAAATCAGTTTGGTAACTAATGAGATGTTTACTTTATTATTGAGATGTTTACTTTATTATGCTACTCAATAAAGATGGTAGCGAATGCAATGTTTACATTATGTATTATGTCACTTGTCTATCAACTTAGCAACACTACATTCTTATGTTACTCAACGTAAAGATGAATAACTCAAAAGGTTATAAGTTCGCTGTTGAAAAAGTATTATCGAACAATATCAGGTTCGTAGCATTTGTAAATATCAGTTCGACAAACCAATGTTTACATTAAAGTCTGCCACTCAGCAAAGGGTAGTTAATCAATTAACTGCAAATGTAAGAGTGAACTTCTGATGTGCTGATCCATTAAAAAACAACAACAAAAGGAAAAACTCATCCTGAAGCTTTCAGCTGAAGCTACCCAACTTTTGGTTTGGATACCGAAGTCCAGTAAATAACTGGCAAAAAATGAACCATTGCTGCTGACACCTGATGTTACCACCAGGAGTTGCAGACACGGAATGAGTACTGTCTGCTGAGTGCTGAGTCTTTCCTAAGCCTCTCGCTAGGGGGCAAGACTGGTGTCACTTACATAGAACACAGAATATAGGTGTTACTACCGCAAAATTTGAACCTAAACTTCTGCGAATAAATGAAACTAATGGTTATGTAATTACTTGGTAAGTTAGTTATATAAACCTTTATATTGGCTACTTGATACAATACAAAAGCAGAATAAAATTTGATATGACAACTTACGTGAAAATAGCAATGAGGAGATTAAGCAGCATAATATTTCCGATGATAAGATAAAAAAACAGAAGTACACTGACAACCCAAGAATAATCAGCAGAACTCTCACAGATACAATGCTCTCTAGGTGAACACCGTGTTGCATTTTCAGAGCCACAGACGTCGGTTATGATGCATGACTCCTGGTGACACCGGACTATATCACCACCTAAGATGAATTTTTTCTTTCAGTGACTATCATCATGAAAAATGAAAAAGACTCTTGACCCAGAGACCATTGACTTGGTTGAAAATTTTATGGTGATAACCTACATGTTTACAGTATCTAAATACATATATGGGCACTTGGCAAGAAAGATCACAAAGTATTGAAACTCAGATGTACAAAATAGTTCTTCTACTGTAATATATAATTTGTAAATCAAACTTATACCAAATAAGGAATTACAGTATGTAGTAACTTCAATATTCTTTCTTGACATGCCTTACAGGGCATTAACTTGGTAAGCAACCTTTAAAGGAACATAATGACCCAAGGTGAAAAAAACGAATGCCATAATTAAGATAAAACGGGTATGGTAAAATGAAAAGGAAACGATAACCAAATAAAACAGTTGCTGGAAAATGGAAATGTATACAATTGAACATATGAAGCCTGGTGCTTTTAAGTAGTATTGGAAAACCTCTCAAAATTCCAAGTACGTATAAACATCCATAGCATCACCAAGAAAACTGTTCTAGTCTTACATTATCACTTGGCAGTGATGTTGTAACACATTAGCAGAATAAGGAAGCTGATTACTAACTGTAGAGATATTGGCATTAAAGGTATGATTGAACATTTCTTGTTGGAATAAAGCTTACAAATGGTTTAGATAAATCATATACGTATTACATTTGTCAAAAATTTTATCTAGAAGGCTAGAGGTCTCAGGATAATACTAACATCCATTTATGGAGAACACAATATAAAGCAAAACTAGTAAAGGAAGGTTGAATCTATCATAATTCACTTGGGACCAAGTCAAGTTAAAAAACTTGGGCAGCTCAGTAAGAAGTGACAGAGAAGAACAAATGAAAAGCACTAAAAGCAATGCAGCTGGAGCTAAAGGGACACTGCAAAGAACTTTTATACCACGTGTAGACTGAAAAATGAGGAACACTGATGATGGTAACCACCTTTTTGGGGATAGGCAGGGTGAGATGAGAGGTCACGTAGGGAGAATCACGAGATTATATGAAATTTGGAAATACAGAAAGAAAATGAGAAACAGGTCAAGTTGGTCAGAATTTTGGGTTACTAAAAGCAGCTGTTGTCAAAACCTTGGTGCTTGGCTGCCTAGGTTTGATAGGGATGTTGAGCAAATATGTCGAAATGACATTTTTAATTACTTATGTCACTCTGCACATGAAGATACATACTGCAGGTATAAAAGAATATAAATGCTTCCTCCCTGAAGATGATGGTTTGCAAGAAAAAATGCTTCAATCTGTATTCAATATAAAAGGATTTCTTAGTAAATCAGTAGTACTTACCTACAATTTCATCCAAGAGAAGTTCGCCATACATTTGCCAATAAGGCTTCAGGAGAAGATCTTCAAAGATCGAACCAATAGAAGTAATGTTCAAGGAAGTAAGGTTTCTTGAAGGATATAACAAACCTTGGGATGCTATACCATAACCGAGACAAAGATAACAAGAAGGGCCAAAAACACCAGTACTTCCTTTATCTGGAAAAAATTTCAAAGGGTACTTAACACTGCCTGTTGAAGGTCTTAGTAATAGTATAACAAGATTTTCATAAAATTTCAAAGCTTATAGCACAGTAAATGTTTCACTAGGGCATTATTGCTTAAATGCTAATGTCAAAAGATAACTTTGCAACACAAGCTGGGTGATACAAATATTGAAGGGTTCCTGCTAAACAACCACTTGCTATGTCAATTAGTGAAAAAAATTACAAAAGCTACCCACACAAAACAATAACTTGTGTGTGCGTACAGCTTCTTCAGTAGTTCCAAAAATTTTAATTAAATGCAAACCTATGCCTACATAATCCCAACTCGTACATCAAAATATATAAGAAATATGAGCCTCATCTTATGTATTGTTAAGCTGACTGAATTAAAAGGCTACATGGTTCACTGATAGTCTATCAAAATTAGGGAAAATTAACTTTGAAAAGATAAGGCAATAGATAGTCACTTATGTAAAAAATTTGCACACTCTAAAAGAATTCATTTCTTTCTTTTATGTATCCTCTGTTATCTCCCCAGCTACCAGTTTCATTTACTCACTCTTATTGCACTTTTCATCACTTACTAATGAAGCCCATCTAGCCAGCACTACAACAGTTTAGAATTTTCACCCATTATTCAGGTTAAACTTATTTGTAAAAATAAAACCAAGACTTCAAGTACTTTGTCCTCAATTCAGAATGTAAGATCACTTAAAAATATCAATCATAAAGAGGTCTCACGGAACAATAAGTCACATTTCAAGTCTTTCAAAGGGCTTGCACAAAGGAGCTTTGCTTAAATGAGAAGTGAAAAAAGAACTAAACAGAGTACAAAACAATTCACATGACAATAACATAAAAAATTGGCAAAATGAATATATAAAAATAATTTAAATATATCTGAAAAATCTAGGAAAAGAAGCATATAACTGAAAAATCTAGGAAAGAAGCACACAGATGTAAAGTAACAGCACAAGGGAAGACACTTGTCTACAAATCCCAATGAAAGTAGAAAAGCTTGAAGTAAAGGAGCTGGTAATTTAAGCATCTCCTATCCCAGCACAAAGCTCAGTCATCTTCAAGAAACAATTAGAAGGACGAATGGTGGGGAAATCCAGATCACTAATGTTAAGCAGTTTAACAAAGCCACTTATCAGGAAGAGCAGAGACAGTAATCTTTTCAAGGAGAAAAGTTTATTTCCCTGAGACTAACTAACATATTTGAGACAGAGGCACCAGAATTTAGTTCCAAAATAGTGAAAATTATCGTACATAGCTGATATTCAGTTAGTTTATGAACAAAAGGGCTTAATTAAATTGGAACATAATAGTAATAATAACAATGAAAGAAAATGTCAAATGACAAAGGTAGGCCATTAAATGGAAAGCGCTGTAATTTAGGTTTTAATGATCCACTTTACCACAAATTACACCTAAAACATCCTAAACACATTCATTCAACTGTAGCCATGTATTACACTTGTAGTACCATATATGTCCAATAAAACCCTGGATTCCTCTTATGTGCAAAACTTAATATATATTAAGTCTGAAAAAGCAGCATTAAGTGTTGAATATGACCTAATCCCCTACATATAACTGCATTTTCTTATTCCTTAGTTTAAAATAGTGGGGTTACTTACTAATCCCAGGAGGCCTACCAAGTATGTTAACCAGCATAGCATGAAAAAGCAGATTCAAGTGCAAGTAATTACTAGTAGTAACACAAAAACCTTGATTTAATGGCAAAAGGCAAAGTCAAACACATGCTAGCTAGAGAACAGCCATGAAGTAGCCTACTATGCAATAGAAATGGAGAAGAAAGAAAACAAACAAACATCTAGAAAAAGCATGTACTATATAAGAAAAAAATTACTAGCCATTAAACAAAGTAAGGTAACGGTTTGTATTTATGAAAAAAATTTTCTTAAAAAGTACATAACTGAACCTCAATAAATTATGTAAATTCCAAACTTCAATTATTTTGAAATAATTTTCCAAGCTTGTGAACTAATACCTACCATTCTGTTGAAGATAATCAGCTTCGGACCCAGATGGTAATTGACATGGTATATTCTAAAGAGACGGCAATAGAAGACAGTAGTATTAACGGCACAGGCTATTCTCCCCCACTTGAACGTTGATCTAAAAAGCCGCAACACTAGGGCTACAACAGCCAGGTTAAGCGAGAGAAAATCAAATCTATTCCAAAGACTATTTGACCAATCAGATAATTTTCCTGCTAGCGTAGAAGAATCTTCAGTTAGTATCTGAAATTATAATCACAAATTAAAAACCCAATTGAACACTATTAAACATCAAAAATATATATTCTGTACAGGAAGTTATGTTTCAGTTCTATATAAGAAAAATGTACTATAGTTTTATTACAAAACAATGCTTTCTTACAAACGATTAACTTTTATATGAAAAGCATGAAATATGCATGTCTACCATAGTCAGCTATTTTCATTATGTAGAAATGATCTTAAGCAAATACCAGCCTGAAAATACATAAAGCAAACAAAAAGTGTGGTACTGTCTAAGTAAAAACTAAAAACAGATTATTTCATGCTTGTCATAAGATATGAGAGCTTGACTAGTAAAGGACTATCACATAGGCATTTAGGAATCTTAAAGACTAATTATAAGTAAGATGGTAATCGCTCAAAAATCTATACTGACCTCCAGTAAACATAAAAATTTGCAATTTCACATAAACCATCATAGTTTGTGCAATTAAAATAAATTGTTGAAAGTTGCAATACTTGTGAGGAAGCAAAAAAATGGCAATAAAATTGTTTCATTAGTGCCATGAGCAGAATAAAATCTTTGTGGGAGAGTGACTGAGAAAGGGAGCCTACAAGGAAGTAATACATCTACAGTTCTTCTTAAGAGTAACAGGTTAAATGAATCACTGAAAACAAAACATAATATTGATCCAAACCATCAACTACTATTCTGAAAAACAGTAAATTTGGTAACAAATAAGTTTAAAATCTGGGTCATTATGACAAGTCCGGTAAGTCTGCTTTCTAAGGGGAGATGAGCTTTATCTCTAAATGTTGGTTGACTGACTTTGTGCTAAACAGACCCCAGGCTAACATTGCAAAAATATTACACACACTAAATGAATCTGAAACTATACTTTTAATTTGAAATTTGCAAATAAAATTTTCTAGTTGAATATTACTGCTGCCATCAGCACCATTAAATTTATAGTAATTTCTGCATAGTATACTGGTGCATAATACACTTATATAGAAGGGCGTGTAAAGCAAATCTTGCGAAGACATTTTCTGAGTATATACACTGCTACAGTATTATAAACAGTCCATATATTTCTTAATACATAATTTTAAATCTTTAATGGGGAAAGCTCAGTGATTGGAAATAACAAGATACATATAGGTAAATCCTCCTTATCTGTGGACTGCATTGGCAAACCACTCGCATTGGATGCTA
This sequence comes from Macrobrachium nipponense, assembly GCF_015104395.2. NCBI lineage: Eukaryota > Metazoa > Arthropoda > Malacostraca > Decapoda > Palaemonidae > Macrobrachium > Macrobrachium nipponense. The sequence continues at coordinate 33,261,478 of NC_087212.1, forward strand.
AGCTACAGATTTGGTGTTCTGCTGGGAAGGCTCATGCTGGAGGTCTCTTATTTGCTATTTTGAACTAGGCATCCTTTGCTGGGTCAAGAAGAGGACAAGCTACTCTTTGGAGTTGTTAAAAGAAGTGTGACTGTAGGATGTGCATTTCTTCTTTAAATCACAAGCAAAGCTGGTTAGTCCCCAATGTTGATTGCTCCTGTTAAAAGGATTAAGTTCAGTCTTGGTAGGGTGCAGCTGTGGGCATAGCTGTAAGTTTTACGGAAGCTCCGTCCCATAGTCGGCATACATATTAGGCATTTAGAAAAGCAAGTTGATGTCATCTACTGTTAGAGGTATGGCATCACACTTTCAGGCCACTGAAATTTATAGATGATTTTTTTCCTTTGCCCTCTAATAAGGGCCAGGCTTTTGCCATAATAGAAGTTTGAGCTCTATAGTTCTTATAATCAATAAATAAGTTTCAAATATGTAATGGAAATAATTGGTGGTAAGGACATTTTACTTGACATTACATCTAAGGGAAGTCTGTCTTAGGAGTATTCTGAAGCATAAATCTCTGATAATAAATCTTGATGTTGGCAACATTACCAAGAGTCTGAGGGGTAGCTCTCTTGTACTGGGTCCTCAGGACCCTGCTGAATTCCCTTGTTGGAATAAGCATTACTAACAAGGGCTTGCAATGCTCTGACAAGTTCCCAATTTGCTAAGGGCCATTTAGAGCCGTATGAGAGGGCCCTCCCCATGAAGGAATTGATGACAGATTTCTTGTAAAACATGGGGACTTGCTTTTTAATTTTACAACAAAGTAGTGGTGAAACCAATTGGGCACTGGAGCACAAGAACACAGAAATGGAGTGCACCATTGCCAGTCTTCTTGCATGTAAACAAGAGAACAAAACTTAAAATTCCTTCAAGGGGGTCTCAATGTCTTCCACCTTTAATCAGATATATGCCCTGCCAATGTACTAGTACTGTACATTTACAAGGCACATACCAGATCAAAGAACCACTCTTCTTTGGTGAAGGGTACCCTGAGATGGATCCAACAGCTGGCTGTAGTGGGCTATGAACATAGCAATAACTGTTTGAGGTGTCCAGTGCATACAAGATTAGGCTGAAGTCACAGCATACCTAATCCAAGATAACCTTAATTGCCCCATCGAAAGTAATGTCAGTGAATAGAAGTGTAAATCCTCTTCGTAATAAGTTCCTTATTTCAGGGAAGAACCCAGTAGACAGTTTGAGGCAAAACCTTAATGGAACATATGGAAAGAGAACCTTGTTTGGCATTTTGGATGGGGCACAGGTTGAAGTTGGAACCTATCAGATTATCAGTTGTAAGGAGTTACCTTGCCAAAACCTCCAAGCTCCACAGGATATGCAGGAATTTAACTATACCAAGAGGAAAGGAACAGTATCATCAGTTGCATTAATGCCATTCAGGGGGCCATTATCCTCTAAAAATCACAGAAGACTTCAAGGCAGGGTGCACTAGCAATGTCAAGACCAACACAATCTCCTACATTTTATGTGAGCTCTCCTTATCTTGCTGCAATACTTAATTTAATGTTGCCCAAGGGTACTTTCTCCTCCCAATGACCATGCTTGGTACTGAACCAGTTGGAGAGACACCCCCAAAAACAGGCCCTCTCAATTACAGTTGTTCAATTCGTGTCACATACAAGAAAGGATGTTCAATCAAAAGTCACATACGTACTGATTTCATCACAAACAACTAGCACTATAATGTACTACTTATCATGTCATTTTCAATAAGCATATCTTTCTGAAGTAAGTCATATTACACAACATTTAGAAATGACTATAAAATCAATGAGTGGTGATGCAGTATAACATTCAACAAGTTAAAATGTGGAATAATTTAATGATAGCTAAATTTACTTGAAATTACTTTATCAGAAATTAATTGAAATGCAAAACTCAACTCCTCCTTTCAAATTAGTGAAGCAACAACTCCCTTCATATAAGGATCATATTGAACCTACACAGTTTCTTAATGACAACTGCACACATCAAGCAAAAACAGTTTACAAATAATTGCTAACGCTAGAAAGATTCGCATAGATGTCTTACACCTCTTGTAGTAATCTAAAAAGTCTAAAATTTATGAAAATGGAGGCAAACATGAAACTTCTTTTTCACCTCTGCCACTTCCTCCAATATGAAGGATAATATCCAGCCGACAGCAAGTTTTTCTGTGAAGGACATTTCATATGTGAAGTCGAAGAGAACGATGTATGAATACAGAAGAAGGAAACAAATATATGACGTTGAGTGGGCACAAAATTTAGATATGGGAGACTTGTAGAACACAAACAACTTTTGCCATGGTGTTAACTCACCCCCATCATCTCCAAGCTTTTGAAAACTGATAAGGAAAAAAATTATTTAATTTTTACATTTGCCTGGCTTAACATGATTTCTAGGTAATAAAATTAACTGAATACGATTAAACAGATACCTATGTTACCAACTAACAGAGTAAAGTAATAATGTAGTCAACCTCATTTCAAATTCAATATTTCATTCATAAGAAGTTCTGTTAGGTAAGCGATATAAACCAATACAAATGTTCTTATACATGTTGTATTTAAATACACAAATAATTAACATATTTTACAGTCATTAAAGCAAACTCATCCTTATATATTATATATATATTATATTATATATTATATTATATATATATATAATATATTATATAAATATATTCTATATATATATATATATATATATACATAATATATATATATATATATATATATATATATATAGTATATATATATATATATGTATGTATATTATATATATTATATTATTATATATATATATATATCTATATATATATATATATATAGATATATATATATATAATATATATATATATATATAATATATATATTTATATATATATATATATATATATATATGATATAGAAAATATACATGTATATATAGATATATGATATATATATTAATATATTATTATATAATATATATATATATTATATTATTATATATTACACGAATATATAATATTATGTGTTAATATATTATATACGTAATAATATATAATGGTATATATATATTATTATATATAATTATATAATTATATATATATGTGTATATATTATATATAATATATATATATATATATATATATGTGTTTATAATATATATAATATATATATATATACACACGTATATATATATGTATATATATATATCTATATATATATATATATATATATATATATATATATATATATATATATATATATTTATATATATAGATATTATATATATATATATTATAAAATATATATTATATATATTTATATATCTATATATATATATATATATATATATATATATATATATATATATATATATATATATATAGTCTATATATTATATATATATATATATATATATATATATATATATATATATATATATATATATATATATTATATATATATACAGGCAGTCCCGGGTTACGACGGGTTCGGGTTGGGTTACGACGTTCCGAGGTTAAGGCGCTTCTCAATTATATTCATCAGACATTATTTTTCCAGGGTTACGACGCCTACAACACTCATCTGGCAGATGAAATATGACACCAAAAATGCAAAATAATCAATATTTGAAGGTTTTTTTTGATGAAAAATTCAATAAGAATGCAGTTTACATAGTTTTCAGTGCACCCAAAGCATTAAAAGTAAGGTTTTATTAGGATTTTTTACGGTTTTCTTAAGATTTTTTACGATGTTCCGGCTTACGACGATTTTCGACTTACGATGCGTCTCAAGAATGGAACCCCTGTTGTAACCCGGGGACTGCCTGTATATATAATATAATATATATATATATATATATATATATATATATATATATATATATATATATAATATATATATATATATATATATATTATATATATATGTATATATATATATATATATATATATATATATATATATATATATATATATATATATATATATATATATATATATATATATATATATATATATATATATATATATATATACATATATATATATATATATATATATATATATATATATATATATATATATATATATATATATATATATATCACATATATACATATACATATATATATACTACATATATATACATATATATATATGCATATATATCCATATATATATATATATATATATATATATATATACATATATATATATATATATACATATATACATATACTATATATATATATATTATATATATATATTATATATATCATATATATATATATATATATATATATATATATATATATATATATATAGTATATATATATATATATATATATATAGACAATCCCCGGTTATCGACAGGGGTTCCATTTCTGGAGGTGTGCCAATAAGCAAAATCTGCCATTAACTGAAAATTGGTGATTTATGGTGCCATAATGACAGCCAATAACCAGGTTATTGGTGCCATGAGCACACTTATGGCACTGATAACCGGAACTCATCCCATTTTGGCGCCATAAATTGCTGATTTTTATGCGCTAGACAAGCCCCATAAAACCAGATTGCCCATAACCGAGTCCGCCAATAACTGGGGACTGCCTGTATATAAACTACATACTGTAATATCACTCACCAAATAAAATTTTTCCAAAATATTAGAAAGGGGAAGAAATTGGCTAGAAAGACAACTAAAAAAGGTGCCTTAACCATACCCCTTCGCCAGTTCAGTTCGATGTTAGCCTGAGCACATGGTGTTGATATAAAGAGTAAATTGTCACCAAGTGAAGCTATCTCCATGCAGTCCATATCACCCCATTTAGCATTACGGCGTTCAACCAAGCCCATAGCATTAATAACATCCTCTTGGTAACAAACCTCCATTAGCTAAATGAGAAAATAAATTAATTTACATCAGAAATATAGCTATACCATGTACTAACAGAAGTAGATCACTGACTAACCCTGAAATCGATTAAGTATTGCTTTGCCTAAACTTACTAATACTTGACAGCAGGCTCGACACAAAACTTAAATTGTTGAAAGTATTGCATAATCAATAGTACTGCATTTTAAAATTTTTTACTTGTTGTTAATCCACACTGTTATGTTCACTGACTGAAAGTAATTATAGTCCAAAACAGTAACAAATTCTTGGAGCAAAATGTATTTTTCCTAAGTAAATAAAGTAAAGCTTTTCATACATGGCATATTCTTCTGTGCAACCAAGAACTGACACTGAAACTTGATAACATGGTAATTAGCTGATGGAGGGGGATAGGGGGGAAGAAGATAGGAATAATGCCTCACTCACCTCCCTCTCGTCACTTCACTCTTATCTTTGGCCTCAGGGACAGAAAAGGGTGGTTGAGTTGGGTGCAACCTATATGGAAGGCTCTGATATACTTCTGAAAAATTTAAACTGCTTCAGAAATTTTATATATCATCCTACAGGGATACAACCATCACATACGTATAACATATGAAGGCCTGCCCTTTATGAGGGAAGGGCAGTCTTAGTCTTGGTAGAATCTGGAATTGGATTCCACCCAAAAATGTCACACTCCGAGTTGTGCATGCTATGACTCCTGTAACCTACCAGTCTGGTGGAAAAAATTATCAAAGCAGCAGAGCCCTAGGCCTTAGAACCCTGAAAATGAGAGTTAACTCAAGGAACAATACTTTGGGGAACCATGACATCTCCATGGGAGTTGTCAAGTCAATGGCAGCTTTATTCTGGTTATTACCCAGCAATGGCTGTATTTACTTCATATTTGAGCTTAAAAAAAGTACTAAGCTTAAGTACTGGATGAGACATGGAAAGTCTGATCAGGACTTGGTATCTACACATCTTGTTAAACAGCCACCATGGTTTTCCAGGGAGATTGTCTCCAAGGACTTATAGGGACATTCCTCTGGTAGAACAAAGTACCAGACCCCCACTTTCATCACCTGAAAAAACTGAAGGTTCTTCCCAAAGGTGGGAGATGGTCAGAAACCACTCATTTTGTGTGCTCTTGAGCAAGAAAGAAAGCCGGTCTCCTCCAGAGAAGAATCATAGGCCCACTTGATAAACTTACAGTGCCAGAAGGGAGTTCTCGAGCATCATCTTGCACCTATCTGTACTAACAAAAAATCTTCTAAACTCTGACTTAAGTGCCTTGACTAGGAGTATCAGCAAATCTGCACAACACTTTGCATGTGGCCAAGAAGGAGCCACCATAGTATCTGAAGCAACCGCAATGCCTTCCATGACCCCTACACCTTTGTTGGCCATATTCTTCTTCTGAGAAACAAAGCAAAATAAAAGTACACATAGGAGATGGAAGGGAACAAGATAGCAAGCTATTCAACCACATCCAAGAATCTAATGAGCTTGATGTAGAAAGAGTGGAGCGACAAGAGGGAGGTGGGTGAGGGGCTACCATCTCTCACCCCCTAATTCTACCAGTTGACAACCTTGTTACCAAGGTTCAACAGCTGTTCCAGCTTGTGTTGAAGGACACTCCATATATGAAAGGTGATGGTTGTATTCCCATAGGAACAAATATTGTAGTGTAAAACAAATTAACTTTCAAAATAAATAAACTGAAAAACTACAACAATCAATATGTGGCAGCTGCCAAATTCTTGGTACTTTAATGCATTAAGACAGTAAAATGTGTGCAGTACACCAAAACAAAGCCCTCAACTAATGAAGTGTGACATTATTTTTATGATTTTTTCCCAAAAACTTTGCTAGTCGAAATTGGGGTGCATATTTGATGTAAGAGCATCTTTGACACCAGGAAATGCATCCATGTATTTCAGGAAAGTAGAATTGTCAGCCTTTCTCCACATTTCCTAAATCTTTCAGTATGCTCCTTTTCATGCAGCAGTTTGATCAAGTTACTTTACAATTCTTTTCCTCATACCATAGCAGCTGAGTTGTTTCACCACTCAATTCAATATCAATCAATACGATGAAAAGGATACTTTCATTTAAGCAAATATAAATGCATTTTTATCAAGAGTAACTTGTCAGTCTACAAAAAAAATCTACCATGTTTTCACAGAAAAATCACTATTTTAGTATCTTTCTACATAAAGTACTGTACCTCACATGCGAGACTTTCAAACTGGTTCTTCTGTCTCAAGTATCCTTCCCTTATTTCTTTATTTTTAGCACCAAGAGAGCGCCACAACAACTGGTACAGTGATGCGGCTACAAGTGCAGATGAAAGAGGGCAGTCACATCTCTCCCAGAGATACCTGGCCAATTGATAACGACCACTGAAAATGGCCCACAAAAGTAGCTCCAGATAAGGATCCTATAGATGACCAAAGAAAAAAAAGTCTTATAACCTGTAATTCAGAACTGAAGATGTAGAGTGTAAATTAAAAATCTAAAAATTAAGAGATGGTAAAATAAATGTTACAATATACAGTGGTACCATATTATCACTAATAAACAGCTGAACAATACCATGGAAACTGATGTCATACTCAACAGATAAGGCATGGAGACAGTTTAACGTTACTAGTGAATTATTTTGAATGTTACCACACTGATAATCAATTTACTAGTATCATGAAAAGATATTTTATAAGACATAACTTGCTTAGTAAAAAAAATTCTAATACCAGACAGCTTTACCTTAAATAATATGGGATATGAAAGAGTAACCAAAAGAATGAAAAGCAGTGGTAGTGGTGGCCTTCAGCTGTAAGTTGGCTGAGCTCATGGTGCACAGTGAAATCACATGCTTTCTGCTTATGTAATGCAAAAATCTATTTCTAAAAAATGTATATACTGTACATATATAGTATAGGAGTAACAAATTTACAGCAGCTTTGCATATTGCAACTAAATTTTTCTGATGGGTAAAAGTAAGATACAAGCTCTTGAATAAACAGGGTTGAAAGAGAAAAGAGATTTCAGACATTTCTGTAAATTCCACACAAAAGGTAAAATTTACAGGTTTCAGGACTGTCTGTTAACTGCTGAAACAGATTCTCTCCTTTGCCATACAGCACAGTGCATAGTGTATGCTTCATTTTCACAAATCAACTCTCTGCTACACTTCATTAAATTCAACATTAAAGCCACAACTCCCCCAAGTAAGTTATTGTTCAGAATATACACACTATCTACTGTAAGAAAAAACAAAAATATCAGTAGATTTCAAAAACACAAAGCATATTTCATCAACCTACTGCAAAAGTTTTATAATTTATGGAAGTATTTCTTAACAATGCATCTGGAGTATCAGCTATGTAAACAGGATCACGATGTTTTCTCATCATGCCCATCAAGATACTGTGAACATGCACAAGATGGTGGTAGCTTTGTCCAGAAGCTCTCTGCAATAATCGTGCTAAATGGCTGTTTGGCTCACACTGTAAATAGAAAAATTTGGGATATTAAATTTCACTATCATAAAAATAATTAGAAATTCAAGTGATATCAGCACAGTAGAATTGGAAATTGCAACCTTAATCAAGAATGAAAAATATCTTGATAAAGTTATACAGCACAAGATTTTAAAGAGGTACAGTATTTACCTACAAAAAATTTTTCACATGGTACTAGTACGTATATAAGATGAATTTGAGTGGAAAGTATGAAAAATAGAAGACCACACATGGTAGAGCTACGTTACTGATCTTAAGATATTCTCTTTTGCCTGCCTCATAAACTTATATATCCCGCTTTTGCAGAAAAGCTTTGAATAACCTATAAAATTTCATAAAACAGGTTTTGACACAGGAAAAACCTATTTTTGTTAGCCACTGTTCGTCCTCAAAGGAGTTACACTGTCATGGTCCTCCCACAACTCCATAAGACAGATCAACCAACCAATTACTACAAAGAATTCCCTTATACAATTGGTCTCAACCAGAATAGAGCTTGTTTGCACTATGACAGAATATATAAAGAACCCAGAACAGGGGGGCTTTATCTCCTGTCCTTCAGCGACTGCCTCAGTTGTCTATTTCCCAGCATATGTCTGCCATCTTCTCCATTACACTCTGGTCTGTCCAAGAGTTCACTAATTCCCAGGTTTTGCTAAGGAAATTGTGTTCAACTAACAAAAAACAATAAAAATGTAATAATGGCGGAACCTGTGAAGCCAAAAGAGATTTAAATAGGTTAACTGTATTTCCTAAATATGCATTTACAGAATGATACAAAGTATATTTATTTTTTTAATTATTATATTGTAAAGTAGTTTAAGATGCCAGCGAGTTACATTTACAGGCTCACACAAAGAATTATGTGCAACATGAAAATTGCAGCAATGTACGAAAAAAAAATTCCATGGCGGTTAAGTATGGTAGAAGACAGAAAACAATACGTACTATCATTGATATCCCCGTATAGAGTGAAAATCTTTTAGTAACCACTACACCCTGTATGAAATTTCTGCCTGCAGTGTGCATCACAGAATAATATTGACTACATAAATGAGTTCACTTTGCATATAATGTTTATTTTATCTTAAGCTTTAAAATATATTACGTACCAACATATGTACACAGTTAATCAAATTGTACAGACATTTATGAAATCATGTATTTCAATTAACTCTAAACTTACAATTAACATCCATGAAATTACATTCTTGACAGAAGCAAACACTGACCGCTTTATTGTATAAGTCCCGAAGAACAGCAACTGTGAGGTAATCTTCCATGACCAAACCATTTACAATTATAAGATTGACAAAGCTAACTTTTTCATCCAGCAGTGCTCTTGTCATGAGATCTTCAAGAGCCCCTGATGGCCACTCAGACTGTGCTGTAAATAGGAACAATATTAGAAACAATATTTAACACTACTTAGAGACACCTACAAACAAACTCAAACAACAATTTGAGCAAGACATAAGTTCAAACTTTAAGAAAATGACTACGGTTATGTTTTTAATAGCTCTTTATGACAGGAATGAACTCAAAGACAACTTTGCCCATCTTAAAAGCTCAGGGGCATCATTTCAGATTTTTGTTGGGGGGGCAAAGACACTTTGGCGAGTGAAGCGAACATAATCAGCTGGTTTTTTTTTATTTTGAGCTATTTTATGTTTTTTAATGCCACATGAGAAAGGTATTTCAGCAAAAATTATATATTCCCATTAATGTTTGTTTATCTCATCAGCACTGGTGGTAGCTAGTACATAGACAGACAAAGATCAAGAACCGCAATATTTCCGAGAAATCTTATATATTTATGACTGCACATTTAAAAAGAAAACATGCTGTTACTTCTTAGGGCTTGGGGGTGAGGGGGGGAGGCAAGCTGAGGCTTGTGGGGGTGAGGGGGGAAGGGGGCAGTTAAGTTATATCTTAGTTTTACCAGACCACTGAGCTGATTAACAGCTCTCCTAGGGCTGGCCCAAAGGATTAGATATTTTTACGAGGCAAGGAACCAATTTTTTACCTAGCAACGGGACCTACAGCTTATTGTGGGATCCAAACCCCATTACAGTGAGAAATGAATTTCTAACACCAGAAATAAATTCCTCTGATTCCGTGTTGGCCAAGCCAAGAATCGAACTTTGGACCACCGGATTGGTAGCCGAGCGCAAAAACCACTCGTCCAACGAGAAACATGATGGGGGGGTGGCCGGCAGTTGGCCCCCCACCCCCAAAATGACGTCCCTTCTTAAGCTAACCTTTGTTTCTATTTTCACACTACTCTTCCCAAGGGCAATGTGGGTTTTTCTCTCTCATCTGTAAGCACCTTACTGGTACAGCATTTGTTTTATCAAAAGGAAAATCATTGTCAATTTGCCACTTTAGAAGTCATGTACGTAGTACCAAACGGGGCTAAAGTCCCTACACTAACTGGGTCATAGTCAACAATATATGTACAGGCTAATCCATTCTTTAACTGTTTCCTTCATTCGAACTTCATGGTGCGAATTTCTTTTCCAGGCTTGTTTTCTGTAATACAAAACTTTGCCATAATCGATAAGCACTTCCAACAAAATTTCCATAAAAGGCGTAAGCAAAGTTTTCCACACATTAAGTTTCAACTTGTTTTTACTATCCCATTTACCTTTGGATCACTGTTGAAGGAGAGACGTACCTGTCCTGATGCCTTAATTCAGGTGTCATTTATTTCATTGACCTGTTTGCAGTGTGGTCTGCAATACATGGGGAGACATTTTTCGTTGGGTTAGACATGTAACCTTGGAATATGGGTCTCTTGTTTCCTCTTTCTAAACCACTTTTTCGGCCATGAGAAAGCACATTTTAGAACAAGATCACCCTCTCATTGAATGGGAATTGAAAGTAATGTCTTTGTTCATAAAGAAGATAAAACCATAAATGAATATGTATCAATTTGCCCAGTATACAGTTAGCAATTGTATGATTTACTTCTCAGCGGGTTTGTAATCTACAAGTCAACAGCCATTTTTACTTGGTATGTATTTGCTAGCTTCAAAATTTGAATATTATTTCAATTTGTATTTTTTGTTCAGTAAAGTTTAGTAAGCTTTTTTTATCTTCTGATCCATTAATATTTTTAGTTCATGTACCTCTTTATATTGTAATGCTTTTTATTTTAACCATTTTGTTACATTTTAGTAAGAAAATTTGATTGTACTTTCAATTATTCTATTTTTGTCATTAATTTATACCGATGATGAGGTTATCTACCTCAAGTGCTTGCATAATAAAATGTTCTACCTGGCCTTGGCTATATTAGTCATCATCAAGTTAACAGTTCAAGTAAAATTTATAAAAGGTATAACATTATTATAAAGACTATCAGATATGGAAGTGTTGTAGCTAAGATTACCTGGAAAGATGTGCTGTTCAGCTATGTCAGGTCTATTCCACAACAGTGCCAAAGTCAACTGGTCTAAGCGAGAAGAATCACACCCACCTGTATAAGAGTATTATAAGAAAATTTCTAGTGCAAAAAGTTATATCATGTGATGAAAAATATTGTAGTGTATATCAAATACATGAAAAAAGCACCGTTTTCTCTTTTAGGTAATACAAGACATCTAACACACAAATAGCACTGTATTTTAATTCTATGCACAATGTTACATTTCCTTTTCTGAACTAAAAGTTTGTACTTAGCTGTAGAGCAATATTACCTCAATGTGAAAACTAAGAGCATACCTGCAAGCAATCCATAAAGAATATACTTGTCCATTGCTTCATGTGAATTGATATCAAAGATTGTGATGAGATTGGCCTTTGAGCAGCACTCAATAAGTAACTCAACACAACTCTGTTCAAAAATAAAATCAAACACTTGTTAGTGCCCCCCTGATTCGAATAGCCTTCTGTATACATATTACTACATTTCAGACAAAAAATATGCCACAGATCAAACTATTGACAGAGCTGTCAGCTTCACTGTCCTGAGGGAGTAAATCAGACAATATCTGACAGACATTTTGCATGCCTAACTTCTTCTAGTAGAATACATCTTCCATTATCAAACTTATCAAGGCTTTAGTAACAGAGATAATTAACATGTCAGTGAGGGTTTCAAATGAGAGCTCTATTATCAATGAGCCCCTTGACCATTTTAAACACAATACCATTGCCCTCCAAAAAAAATTACTTTTGGTCAAACATGTTAGTTCTTAAGCTCTCTGAGAGTGACACTAATTTCTAGACCATTCTGGTGGATGATCAGGGCATTGGCCAGATAATATCTTAAAGTATCTAGTTTGAAGATCTAGTTTGATCTCCTAAAGATGGAGGGGCTTTGCTGTCAGTTTGCATTTACGGTACAATATTTGTTAAGAGATGATGGCACCTAGAATGCATTTCTGAATTCTGAGCTAACCACTGTCGAATGTCTCAAAAGCCCCAAGTAAATTAATCAACAATAAAATAAAATTTTAGACCCTGTTCATTAATCAATGCATTTCAGAAGATTTTGTAACTTAGTACCTTACGTATTCCAAAATTAAATAGAAAATTCAGTCTCAAGTCAAACATTACTTTCAAACTATTTACTAAAAATTACAAATGTATTCAGACTTTGTGTCTTCCATTCGGGCATATACCAGGTGAAAGGTGATATCTAGAAAATAAATTTACTAATGTTCATTAAGGTACTAAAACTTTTTTCATAATCACCTGTTGTTGAGCTTGATTATCAGCAAATTCTAACATGGTTAAGCTGATTCTTGTTTTCAGTTGTCTTTGATGTCCTTTTCTCATTATATACTGACCTCTATAAATAAAAAGTCATGTATTATTATCATTAATGACAAATATTCTGTCTAAAATATAGTGGGCATTATTGTATTTAATACATCAGCTACCAAAGCAGCAAAATAAAACTATAGTTTATACAAAAGTGAGAATACAACTGGACATAAAATAAAGACTTTTCACACATACTGAGTCGAAAGATTACACAAGGCCACAAGACTCACTTCTTGGCACACCTATAAATACCCTGAATTGGATTGTACACAGTATTTCCTTTCTCGGATCTAACGTTTGTTTTCCTGATCACATTCCATACTTCAAAGTACATATAGCTTATATAATCTTAACAACTATTACACTACTAATTTTCAATTATGTGCATTTCATAAAAATCTACACAATGTATGTCAGTCTGATTCTAAATTTACAAATGTCATCGGCAAGGAAGTGGTTGCTTATACAAATCAGGTTAAAATTCCCAATGGATCAAAATATTAAAATGTAACCAGGAAATGCTACATTTTGAACTCTAAAACAATGAGTGCTAAGTTGTCAGTAGCATACTTACATCAACATATGACAGTATTGAATTGTTATTTGCCTATAGCACTGCAGAAACACCTTTAAATCTATTTTACTTTTTATCTCTTCTTCAAATATACACTTAATTTACAAACATTTGCCCTTATGCTTTCGTTCAGCAATTATTCATTGCTTCATTATATTTACGTACTTTCTTTTTCTAACAATCATTCACTGCCACGTGTATTTACTTTCTTTTTCTTACATTCACTGCTTAATGAATTTACTTTCTTTTCCTGAGTTCTTACATTACTGATTTTCACTGATGAGGCTAAATTAGTGGCAATGTACTACATTAGATAAGATTTAACTTTTTTGAAGAATAACCTTCCCTGTCACCCCTTTTAATAATCATGCCAGTAAAAACTTCTTCCGGTTAGGTATGCTTAAACATTACTTCAAGGTTTCAACTAACTTTCCAGGATATTTAGTCCATAATCATAAGTTTTTACTACTCTTGTACACTACTGGGCTACTCTTCGGGGTTCACAATACCCTTATATGGACTTACATATAAGACAAAAATGATATTTTATAATAAAATAAAGTTTCACATATACTTACCAAACAATTACATAGCTGTTTGCTTTCTTACCTGGCAGCCGAAAAAAGGGATTTTGACGTAAGGAAAAATCTATTTCTGGGCGATTGGCTCGTGTCGCCAGCGAAAATATCCTTTAATCTATTATTTCTAGGGTAAATGTACTAACCACATACCAGAGAATAAATAAATAAGAAAAAGGTCAGTATAACTGACTCGCTCACCCTCCAGAGGGTGTCGGTATGAACACTATGGCGAGTGAGACCACTACCACGAGCCAAATGCCAATAGAATTCTCCCACTACAAAATCCCCCCAGAGGAGAGCCGACCCACAGAATGGGCAGCACTTACTACTACTACTCCATCCCATGCTGCCGACTGCTGCGCCTCTGGTGGCCATCCTGAAGTTAGCAGACAATCTTGGCGATGGGATGGGTAGGGCGGGATTTCGCTGGGGACACGAGCCAATCGCCCAGAAAAAATAGATTTTTCCTTACGTCAAAATCCTTTTCTGGGCTCAGCTCGTGTCGCTGCGCGAAATCGTACCAGAGAAATAGCACAAGATTGCAAAGAAAATCAACAAAATAAAAAGAGGTCTCAAATAAAAGATAAAATAAAAGTAAAGAATATAATTGCTAATAAGGATACATATACACAGTGATACAAAAAAGAAATATTGCTTAAAGGATTACACTTAATTCTAATAATATTTCTTAACTTAAGGTAATATACATATATACAGGAGTAATAATTGTCATAATATTGTACAAAATGGCGGTATCTGTGTAAAGCTATGTATCAAAACATTCTAAAGCAATTAACATAAAAGTTGAACAAAAACAAACTCAACAATAATAATATATAAAGGAATGTATATGACTTAATATACAAAACCCGTAACCATTACAATAAGATGTATCTCCTAGCATAAAAATAAGGAGATGACATCCACGAGATCAATATCCATCATCAAATGTGAGTGTCCCTAGCAAAAAAATAAGGGACACCCACTACATCATCATAAAAGCAGCTAAGACACAAGGTGACCGTAAATGAACAAGGCAGGAATAGACGAACTGTTGGGTGAGGCAGGTAGAAAGGAGGACTGGATCTTCTACTAAAGATTAGTCAGATCAGGGGAAACTATGTTCCCCGCTGCAACTGCTGAATTTCAGAGCTTCCAAGGACTTTAACGTAATGATCGTGTTTGAACACTGTCGGCGATTTCCATCCAGTACTACCCTTTTTCAACTCATCGAAATTCATATGTTGGAAATAGTTAATTGAGGTGGCTACTGCCCTGACATCATGTGCTTTTGGGAAAGAGTCAGGATTGGCTTGTTTAATGAAGTACAGGATTTGTTGCCTGATGCCTTTAATAGATAAAGTGCCACCTTTTTCTCTCTTAAAGAGAGGACCCGATGAGGATGAGGGAGGGTCCTAGATAGAAAGGCTCGTAAGGCTGAAACTGGGCAAAGAGATACATCTTGTGGAAGGGGTAGTACCTTCCATGGTTCCCACCTCATCAAAGGATCTTCATTCTTTGCTATAAAGCTACGTTCCGGAGAAAGTAGCACTTCCCCTGTGGGAAGGAACTGAATATGATCCGGATCTCTGGATAACGCCGACAGTTCTGAAATTCTAGCTCCTGAGGCCAAGCTTAATAAAAATAGGGTTTTTTCTTAAGAGCATTATAAACGAGCATGTGTCATTATTGGTTTCTGAAGCCAGCTTTAGAACATCGTTTAAGAACCATGATACTGACGTAGGCCTTACCGAAGGTCTAAGTCTAGCACATGCCTTGGGAATAGACGAGAAGTAGGAATCTGTCAAGTCTATGTTGAACCCAATTGAAAAATCTTTTTCAAGGCTGACTTGTTTGTCGTAATTGTGCTAGCTGCTAAGCCTTTTTCAAATAAGGATCTGAAAAAGGATATAGCTGAATTGATTGTCATGATCCTAATATCTGATTCTTTCAGGAAGGTTGCTAACTTTTTGACAGCCGCATCATACTGTCTCAAAGTTGAATCTCTCTTATCGGATTCCAAGAAGAGAATATTCTAAGGGTCAATATTCGCATCCCTTTTCGCTGCAAACTTCATGAAATCCATAAAGTTAGGGTTTTGAGAATCCCTGAGAAGCGAACACAGTCTTCGTTTGTACTGACTGGGAGAGCCTGGGATTGGGGATCCGAAGAGGGCGAAGACCCAGTTCCAGAATGAGAGGGTACCAATTGCTCTTCGGCCAGTCTGGGGCTACTAGAGCCACTTGACCCTTGAATGTCCTGAGTTTGTTTAAGACTTTCATGAGAAGATTCACCGGAGGAAAGACATAAATCTTCTCCCAGTTGTTCCAGTTTAGAGCCAGGGCGTCCGTGGCATAGGCCAGAGGGTCCAGGTTGGGGGCCACATACACGGGAGTTTGTGGTTCGCTTGAGATGCGAAGAGATCCACCTGTAGACTGGAACTCTCTGAAGAATCCATTGGAACGAAACTGTTGTCCAGTGACCATTCGACTCTAGAGGTACTGATCGGGATAGAGCATCTGCTATGACGTTTCTCACTCCAGCTATATGAGTGGAGGAGAGATGCCAACTGAACTTGTCCGCCAGGAGAAGATGGCTATCATGACATGATTTAGATGACGTGACTTGGAGCCTCCTCTGTTTACACAATGTACCACCACTGCGCTGTCCAGGACTAGCTTTATGTGGGGAGTACTTTGGCGGACGTAACCTTTTTAGAGTCAAGAACACTGCCATTGCTTCCAGTACGTTTATATGGAACTGACGGAACTGAGGTGACCACGTTCCTTGAACCTTTTTGAACTGGGAATATCCTCCCAACCCCGCTTAATGACGCGTCTGTGTGGATGGTGATCCCTGGTGGAGGAAACTGAAGGGGCACTGACACCGACAAGTTCTTGACTTTCGCCCACGGCCGGAGTCGATTCTTTAGAATCAGAGGGACTGAGGATAATTTGTCCCTGGACCTGACATTTGCTCGTGAGCGCCAGATTCTGGTTAGGTCTTTCAGTTTGGCTTTCATTAGGATGTTCGTCACTGATGCAAACTGAAGAGAACCCAGGATCCTTTCCTGAGATCTTCTTGATGCCAGTTTGTGACTCAGAAATTGTTTGACTGACTTCGCTATTTCCTTTCTTTTGGATGATGGAATCGACAGAGTATGGGAGGATAGATTCCATTGAATGCCTAGCCACTGAAAGTTTGACTCTGGAGTGAGTCTTGACTTGGTCCTGTTTATCTTGAAGCCTAGATATTCCAGGAACTGAATTACTTTCAGTGTTGCTTTGTTGCATTCCTCGACTGTTGAAGCCCAGATCAACCAATCGTCGAGATACGCTACTACCATAACCCCTTGCGATCTGAGTTGTTGCACTACTACTTCCGCCAGCTTCGTAAACACCCTGGGTGCCACGTTGAGCCCGAAAGGAACTACCTTGAAGGAGAATGTCTGGTCTCCTATCTTGAAGCCTAGATACGGACGGAAGTGTCTTGCAATAGGGATATGATAGTAAGCGTCTGTAAGATCGATAGAGGTGGTGACGGCCCCACGGGGAAGTAAGGTCCGCACCTGCGAGATCGTGAGCATCTTGAACTTGTCGCAGCGAATGGCTAAGTTTAAGCGGGACAAGTCTAAGATTACCCTTCTTTTTTGTGAGCCTTTCTTTGGCACGCTGAACAAGCGACCTTGAAATTTTAACCTTTTGACTCTCGCTATAGCTCCTTTCTGAAGGAGATCCTCCGCATACTCCGTCAATTCCTTGGAAGGAAGTTGGCGGAAAGGTCTGGATGGGGGTGGGTTCGTTAACCAGCTCCAACCCAGGCCTTTTGACACAATGCTCTGAGCCCACTTGCTGAAGTTCCACCTGGTGGCCGGAAAGTGGAAACAGCCTCCCTCCTACCTGAAATTCCTCATTGGTTCTGGTAGCCTCCTCGGCCTCCCCTGAAATGTTTTCCCCTATTAAAGGGACCTCCCGATCCTCTCCCACGAAAGGAAAGGGTCGCTTGACCTCTGCCTCCCTTACCCGAGCCTGGTCATACTTCTGTGAAGCTTGACCCTCGAAGGCTGGGTTGTAAGCTGGAGAGAGGGCGTAAGAGGTGGAGGCTGAGCTGAGGGAGATAACATAAATCGGCTGCGATTGAGCCTTTGAGGTGGAAGGTTGGGCTGTTTGCACCAAGGGAACAGCCGGAACTTGCTGAGAAAAGCGTGGCTGCTTTTCTGGTAGGGCTGGAAACGTCAAGTTTTCCTTTGACCCTTACCCTTACCGGCTAGATCCTGTCGTCTCTTGGCCGTAAGACCCCAACGGTCCTTAAGGCTCTGGTTCAATCTCGTAGCCTCTGACTGAACCTCCTTCACCATCGCTTCTGGGAAGAGGTCTGCTCCCCAGATGCTTGACGCAAGCAACCTATTCGGCTCGTGCCGAATAGTTGCTTCTTGTAGGACATGTTTCCTACAATTCGTCCTAGCAGTGGCAAACTCAAACATATCTGACTGTACCGTTTGAGTCAAAGATTTGGTAAGAAGCTTGAAGAGCGGTTCTGACCCATAGGCCATGGTAGCCACCTCGGTCATAGCCATGGAATTAATAGACCTGGCTAACCGCGATTTGGTGTCGAATTCTGCCTGAATAAGGCATCTGGAAGCCTAGGTAGCTTCTCACCAAACAGCTCCATAGCACAGTCCGGTTTGAGTTTGCCAGCTGAGAAGGTGTTAGGTAAGTCTTCCCACAATTCTCCGGCTGAAGGAAGTAACGGAGATGTAGGATCTGCTTCCTTCAGTTGAGGCATGGGATCCCCCCTCCCCTCTGGGGCTGCTGGAATGGTTAGATGTCGCGATCTTTGTCAGGAAAGGGAGCGGGGTACTCTCAATCCATCGTAAAGATCGTAAACGGACTCTTGAAAGGTTGGATTTTCGTATTGGAACAATCCATGTCCTCTAGACACCTGAGCCATTCTCTCTGAGCCTGGTCACGTGAATAGAGGACTGTCTCCTTAGGTACTTTATCATCCCGGGTCATGGCTGAGGCGGTGAGCCTGGTGTAGCCGATGAACGGAGGCTGAAGGTCTTCCGGGTAGAACTCGAAGTCCTCAATCCTCCGAGTTCCACATTCTGGGATAGAAATGAGTCCGTCTTGGAAGGGGGCGTATGACGCTACTCTCCAAGGGTTGTTCATTGAGAACGGAGGTAGAGAGTCATACGGGGGAAGCTGGGCTCCACCTGTGTGAAAGGTGGAGGAGAGGCTAGAGGAGCTTGGCTCAGTCCGGCTATAATGTTGTCCTGAGAGGTAATCCTATCCGACAACCGAGAGATCATTTGTTCCATGCTATTTTTCAGAGACCCAACCAGGTCGCCCACCTGTTGTAACAGACCAGCGTTGGAGTCCAAAGCCGGAGCTGCTGCGGAGGTGGTGGAAGGGTGGTCTCTGAACTGGAACCAAGGGCAGCGGAACTGACGACTCCGCTGGAGTGTGAGATCTCTCTCTGGAGGATCTATTCCTCGAGGACTTAGAGCCGGACCCAGAAGCTTTAGATCTCTCTGCTCCGGGATTCCTAGCCGGAGACTTACGAGAAGAGGATGACGCCGAAGCCGTCTTCTTAGACGACGACGACGTCTTCGTCAAGGATTTCACTGCTTGACCCTTGACCTTGGGTCTAACTGAAGCGTCAGGAGAAGTATATAGTTCATTACCCGTAAAGCCTTGGAAGGATGGAGAGGTTGCAGGAGTAGAAGAAGCAGTTGCACCCAAGGGTATCCCTTGGGTGTCCAACTTACCTACCTCGACCAACAGGTCGTCCACACCTACCATAGGTTCCACATTGATATCCAGCGTCGCGACTCCGAGGAGATGTCCTGGCCTTGGTCAGTCAACGAGGCAGCCAGCTGTTGCTGGATGAAGGCGATAGTCGGGGCCGCCTCTACTGGGTCGACGTAGCCTGTCGCCTTGCCTCCGGGGAAGATTAGTACCGCCAACCTCTTCTCCAGGATGTAGGGCATACCCTTGGCGGCGTTCTTCCCGAAACCGCCGACCCAGGCCCGCAGGGTTGCCAGTGCGGTATCCCTCACGGCCGGCGCCTGGAAGAGAGGGTATTGATTAGATTTAAGAATAACTTAAAACTAAAGCTAACTTAAAGCGTAACTTAAAATTATAGGGGCTATAAGACTCCTTGAATTTTACCTTAAGTTAGAGTGATTGAAGTAAAACTTAAGCACTATACAGATGAGGACCAGCTATCGGAGTTGGAATACTTACCCCGTCTAAAAGCTGGCTCACCAGATCGTAACAGATGGTACACGTTTCATGGTACCAGACCTGGATGTCCCCGTGCGGAGTCGCGCATGGAGCATGGGACCGGCAAACTTCGTGTCCACATGGGTCCTGAAGTGTGGCGGCGCATCCCGGATGCTCACAGTTGGTGGTCTGTAAGTGAAAAGACACATGAGTATCTTAAAGACTATCACTTACAGGCTAAAGGACAGAAGAACTCCGTTGCATGCCGGAGCTCGGAAAAATTTTGGGCATAACCCCTCCCTTAATCGCCTGAATAGGCTATAACCCCGGAGGGATCCGGTGAAACAAGAAGGGAGGGGGGATGGTTTAAGGTACTTAAGATAAACTTAATAGTTTAACATAATAGATCTTAAACCTAAAAACTCGAACGTACCGGACTAAGTCCAGTGCGTGGCGGAGTGTGTAACTCAGCGAGACGGAGAGGTAGAAGGGACCGACTGTATGTTCCGGTCCACCCTGTTTGGGTAGACTAGCACCTTTCCGGCTGGATGCCAGGTCTCCTGGTGGTAAAGGAGCCCTAGTAAGGTGGGAAAGAGCAAGAGGACATACAGACTCGGGCTAGTAACGGAGCGACGGGGTAGTAATGGAGGGGGGAAAGGCCAGTCCCCCCCACCTTACCATCCGACCGGACCGAGAAGCCGGAGAGGTCGAGTCCAGTCTGGGTCTGTCCGTCCCTCTACCCCCTCGCCTGGGGGGAGAGAGGGTAGGCAGCTCGGGTATGTGGAGCCGAGCATGGGCAGACCTACCCACCCCCCCCGACTCTATAGAAGAGCGGGAGGGGGAAAGGTGACTGGACAGGCGTCTGGCTGCCTCGTGATCACGTAGTGACCACGGGGCGATAAGAACAAACAACTAAGCCTAGAAACATAACCAGCTGATCAGAGAGATGCTATCGGGAAGCAACCGAGCTGAAGAGCGGTAACATATAGGCCCAATGGGCCATGACCTAGGCTAAGCAAGCCAGACGCCTAACTAACCTAACAAATATCACATAAATAATTCAAATGAATAATAAAATGAAAGAAAGAAAACAATATAGTAGGAGAAAAAATCCAGGAGTGTACGGACTAACCCGAAGGCAAGTCTACCACTCAAAGCTAGCCGAGGCCGATACTAAGAGCCGTGGCCAGGGTCTGGATGGAAAGAGCCTACATAAGGTAAAAGACATGCATGCATGACAAAACCGTGTAGACCGTACCCTAAACAGAGCGGATAAATAAAATAGAGCGTACATAAGTAAGGGGATGTTCTGGGTATGGGCGACCCAGAACGAACCCACCACGAGGCAGAACCATGCTGCCATGCTTCCGACCTAGAGTTCGTATTTATACCTAAAAAACGGCAAATACGGGCTCAGGGCCGGAGGAAAACCAATTAGCAATAAACACTGAGTACTTAACTTAGCTGCTGCGATGGCTGCACGCTCCATGGTAATAAAATCCAAAGGAAAGGGCACAAAAAACACCGAGTAGAAAATGGCACGTGTGAATCGAGTGCGCTAACTGAAAAGGATGGCCACCAGAGGCGCAGCAGTCGGCAGCATGGGATGGAGTAGTAGTAGTAAGTGCTGCCCATTCTGTGGGTCGGCTCTCCTCTGGGGGGATTTTGTAGTGGGAGAATTCTATTGGCATTTGGCTCGTGGTAGTGGTCTCACTCGCCATAGTGTTCATACCGACACCCTCTGGGAGGGTGAGCGAGTCAGTTATACTGACCTTTTTCTTTATTTATTTATTCTCTGGTATGTGTTAGTACATTTACCCTAGAAATAATAGATTAAAGGATATTTCGCGCAGCGACACGAGCTGAGCCCAGAAATATAAATTTTCCTGGTAGCGTCGGCACCGCCATCGTACGTGTAGTTGATATAGGTCCCGCCCACTTTCGGGAATACCTGGCACTGCTGAGCTAACTATTGTCAATTCGTTCAGCCACAACGTTCATCTGTCGGGAGGAGGAAGGGCTCTGTTTATGTAATTGTTTGGTAAGTATATGTGAAACCTTATTTCATTATAAAAATATTATTTTCACATAAGACACTTGCCAAACAATTACCAACCAGTACACAGCTGAATCCACATTACCTGGAAGGTGGGTATATGGACAGCTTTATGAAAAAGACAACAATCATCTGCTCACATTATATAATGTTTGCAGTACCTTACCTTGTGGGAGAGCAGCTGCAGGTAGATACTGCCTCTGGTCGGCACTCTCATCACCTGTAGGATTGAGTAAGACGAGGAGAGTGAGCGAACGAACTTTATTCCGCAGAGCAGCTGTACATAAGGCGGTATGTGGACAGAAGCGTAGTGTCCGTCACGAACGCACAAACAAACAAACAAAAAGGGACAGGGTCCCCCTTGTGAATGTGTTTCTTCACATATACGAAAATACATGGATAATATTACATAGAGATTCTGAACTGGTAAACTCTCTCCTTGAACACAAATTTTAGAAATTTCTTGGAGTTTTGATGGATGGGGACATGAAAGTAAGCATCCTTCATGTCGAGAGACACCATCCAGTTGCCCCGTTGGAGGGTTGACATCACCGACCGACTGGTCTCCATCCGAAATTTCGTCTTCAGCACGAAGAGATTTAAGGCGCTTATGTCCAATACGGGCCTCCAGCCCCACGATGCCTTGAGGACTACAAAAAGCCTGTTGTAGAAACCTGGGGAGTTCTTGTCTTATACCTCCTCTATGGCTTTCTTGCTGATGAGCGCTTCTACTTCTTTGGCTAAAACCAAAGCTATTGCTGATCTTGTTGAGTACACTGTCAAGCTGATGGGTGCATTGGACAGCGGCGGATCTTGCACAAAAGGGATCGTATATCCTTCTTGAAGCACCTGAACTACCCATTGCTCTGCTCCTCTCCAACTCCATTACTCCCAGAAGTAGAGGAGTCTCACCCCTATGGGTGTGCGAAGGACCTCCCGATCACTTGTCTGCTGGCTTATTAAGGGAGTTTTCTTGGTGGGCATTGCTGTCGCACGCAGGTTAGTCCTCAGTCTTTGCTGCTACCTTGATCTACCCCCTTGAAAGGGGTGCTTCTGAAGCGGGGAAGCTTTAGCTCCTGTAGCGGGAGGTTCCTTTGCTTGTCTCGCTGACTCAGACAGGTCATTAGTCGACTTCTTTTCAAGGTTTGACAGCACCTGTTGAATGGTCTCTTCCGGGAACAGGTGAGACTTACACAGGAGAGAGAACATCAAGGCTGATTTCTGGTTCGTAGTAACCCCTCGGGATGCAAAAGAGCGCCACCGTTCCCTCTTCTTGAGTACTCCCATAGTGAAGAGAGTGGCTAACTCACCTGAGCTGTCACTCACTGCCCTGTCCGTGCAGGACAAAATGTTGAGCCAGTCTGATGAAAACTCCTCATCCAAGGACTGACGCTCCTCTATCTTCCTGGCTAACACTGCTATCGTCCAGTCCAGAAAACTAGAGACTTCGATCGCCTTGAATAAGTTCTTCACCAGGTGATCAAAATCGGGTGAGGAGAACATCACTTTCGCAGCTGAGAACGTCACTCTTCTGTGCGAATCCACAAGACCAGTAGGACTTATTCTGTAGCTTCAAAAGGGGTTAAGCGAAAGAGGCCTTGCCCGACTCTCGCTTCCTAGAAAGCAACTCGTCTGCTTCTTTAAGGGTTTCTTGGCTGACTGAGAAAGAACCAGCTTCAGCAAACCAGAAGGAACTGACTTCCTATCTTTCACGAACATGGAAGGTGGAGAAGAAGGTGAAGCTGGCTCAAAGTCGTCCAGATAAGTCAGCAACAAAAACTTCAACAAGCTCGAGTACGCTGAAGAGGCTTTTGACTCCTGCTCTTGTGCTTCCTCTTCAGAAAGGACTGATGAACACACCATCCTCCTCTCCTGTCTGGTTTGTCACTTTTTTCAAAAAACCCATTAGTTCTTGAAGCTGCCGCTTGAAAGGGCCAAAAGGTGAATCATCTGCCAAAGGCCTGGTCTTCGTATCCTACAAGGTCGAAGTTAAAATTGTAGCTGTTGAACAGCTCTTCTTAGAAGACCAACGACTAGAAGGCGAAGCGATGTGAGCAGCAGTAGGTGAATGAGTCAAAACTCCTACACTACGAGGGGAGTCGACAGCACGAGCACATGAGCGCTGGGCAGAACATGAGCACCTGTCATCAGTTGAAACTAAATTCTCAGAAGAAGGCTGGCAATCCTCCCAAAAATCTTGAGCAGGAGCAAAACTGCAGGAAGGCTGGGGACTCCACTGCTCCCTAGACTTCTTAACTGGAAGAGGCGTACCGTCCACAAAAGCGGCATGTCTCTTCAATGGACATGACACTGAATCACTCCGCACTTGTCGCCTCTGCACAGGCGACTGCATATCTGAATCAGACGAAAACTGCACCTCACTCACAATCACGCCTTTCCAGTGATGTCTAGTCAAAACTCACGAATCAACAAAATCGACTGAGTCAGCGACTGCCCGTGGGCAAACCCCCTAGTCTCCCTTCGACCTCCAGTATGTCTTCTCCTGGGTGTGGGGGAGCGGGACAGTATCCTTCGTCTAGGACAGTGGTTCCCAAACTAGGGGGCTCGCCCCCCTAGGGGGGCGTGAAGAGGATACAAGGGAGGCGTGAAGTCATCTGCTCAAAAATATTTGTTTAATTAGAATAATAAAATCATTCAAAGAACAAATATCTGCCATTACATACATACAAAGTATAATCATAGCAGTCTCTCCAACCCATTTTCTATTAGAAAAATTTCTCTGGAATGTACTATTATTTGTTTGAGTGGCTTTCATTATTAAAATTTAATACAAACAGAAATCTGTTTTCCTGAACAATGCTAAGAAATAAATGCAAGAATCATTTCACATGAACAAAAGAGGGAGTGGGGGCGTGTGGGTCTACTGGAAGCAAAAAGGGGGCGTCAGGTAAGATAGTTTGGGAACCACTGGTCTAGGAGAAATGGGGGGACAGACAGCCACCTCCTTGGACACAACACTGACACTTGGCGCAACACTGGTCTCTTCACTCGATTTCTCTACAAACCTGCGAAATGACATACCTAAATCCATTACAGATTTAGCAAAAATCTTCTTGTCCATTTTGGACTCTAAAATGGCAATGGTGCTAGGATCGGAAGCATGGGTTACCTGGACAAGAGATTGATAAAGAAGTAAGACTATTGATAGGCAAGATATTGGACAATAGAGGAGAAACAGAAGGCTTCTTCACTTCTAAGGCAAAGGAGTTGTTTCTACCATAGACTTGCTACTAGCTCTAAGAGCTGCTTTCCTCTTCCATATCTTTGTCCATCATATCTAAATGAGCCTGAAATTTCTACCACCCCTGCTCATCTAAATCCCGGCATTCCTCACAAGTTAAGTCTTTGCTACAGCATTACCTAACAGAAGACGAACTAGAGTCTGACATTGTAAGCTAAACTCACTAAATGAAAAAGCTAACCAGGCAGCTAACTGGAAAAAAACGACCAAAAACTTGTACTTCACCAAAACGATACAAATCCAAGATGGCGACTTAAGTTGACTGCAAGAAAACCACTTATGTTACTCTGTGGCCGGCAGAAAACTAATTGACAATAGTTAGCTCAGCAATACCAGGAATTCCCGAAAGTGGGCAGGACCTATATCACCTACATGTACAATGGCAGTGCCGACACCAAGAAAATTTGTATTTTTCGACTGCTGGTAAGAAAGCATACAGCTATGTAATTGTTTGGTAAGTCTCTTATGTGAAAATACAATTTAAATACAAATAATGCAAATTTCCAAACAACTATTTAGAAACAATTCTCTGGCCTGCATTTCAAAACTTTTTTTTCAAAAGACAAGGGTTTTCCAACTGATTTATGACCATTTTTGCATGCTGAATTCAAAAATACAGTTCATTTTCCTAGGTCAGGTCTGGTTTCTAATATATAGTATATTTCTATTCCAGCATATTTTTCCTAAACATTGCAATTATCCAAGCGTTTATGGGCTTTGTTTTTGCAAAACCGGGTCGTGAGTAACCTTAAATAATTATTTTTATTTCTCTTTTCAGGTCTAGATATGTATAAAAATAGCTCGGAAGTGTAAAAACCATCCTAATAGGTTCTGTTACGTCTGTGGACATGTGGTTCTTCCAGACTGTCAAGCAAAAATAACGGATTTTGTGAAGAAGGCATATCAAGCTTACTTTGGAGTCAAACTAGGGGACCCAGATAAGCCATTTGCTCCCCATATCTATTGCAAAACATGTGTAGAGAACTTATGGGATTGGAGGAACAAGAAAAGGAAGAGTATGCCATTTGGTGTCCCAATGATGGGTAAGGAAGGGAAAGATCATGTTACCGACTGATACTTTTGCATGACAAATCTAAAAGGCATCAATCGCAAGAACAAGCACCATTGTTCAATACCCTGATGTTCCTTCTGCCATAAAGATAGTCCCCCATGGCCCTGATCTTTCTGTTTCTTTCTTTCTCACCAGACGCCAGGTAGGCCTCCAGGCCTGTCAGTCGTTCTGCTTCAGGAACTGTCTCTATTCTTGGCGATCTTCATAGAGCCTCATCTCATCAACCTCCCGCAAACTGGAGCCTCTCTTTTCTACTCCTCTATCTATGTTTTATAGCCATCTCATTTTTGGTCCTCCTGCCGGTCTCCTTCCTTCTGGTGTCCATTCCATAAACCTTATAGGATATCGCTCCTCCACCATTGTTTTGGTGTGTCCAAACCATCTAAGCTGTCCTCTCTCCACAAAATCTAGAATCCCCTCCACTCCCAGTTCTCTGCTAATGCCTTTATTTTGTAGCCTATCCAGTCTTGTTACACCTTTTATGAGTCTTAGGGCTTTCATTTCAGCTGCTTGAAGTTGGCTTCTAGTTCTTGATGTTAAAGTCCATGATTCATGACCATAAGTCAATATTGGTCTTAAAATAGTGAGGTATATTATGGTTTTCACTTTGCAAGGTATATATATGTCTTTCATTAGTGGGTAGAGCAGATACAGATTGTTACTGAATTTCTGTATTCGGATAGTTATTTCCAGTTTTGAATAGTTTTGGTTACTAAACTCTACTCCTAAGTACTTGAAATTTCTACACTACTTCAATGTCTGACCTAATTATACATCTACATTGCTTGGTGTTCGTGAAAGGTGCATGATCTCTGTCTTATCCTTGTTGATCCGCATTCCATTAGCTGTTAAGATCGCGTTCCAGTTGTTGACGTTTTCTTGGAGAGATTCTGTGCTGGGAGCTATCATTGAATCGTCATCTGCATACATAAAGTTGATGATCATATCTTCAGCTTTGTCCTTACCTCGTTCCCTCATACATTTATCTAAGAACAATATAAAAAGTGGTGAAAGGGTGCTGCCCTGTCTTACTCCTGATTTAATTTTAAACCAATCTTCGTTCTCTTGATTTGTTTTTACTCTGGATCTGATGTTTGGATAGGTGTCATAAATTGCTTGTATGTTTCTCAGGGATTCCATAGTAAGGGTCTTTTAGGGCATCCCTTATTTTCATTCTTGGTACTCTATCAAAAGCTTTTTCTAGTTCTATAAAAGCAATATATCTGTCCCTGTTCCTTTCCCAGCTCTTCTCAAATATCATCTTGAGGGAGAAAATCATATCGGTTGTCCCTCTTCCTGGTTGAAAACCATTTTGCCATTCACCCAGCTTTAGCTCAACATATCCTCTCAATCTGGTTTAAAGTATTCTTTCATATACTTTAAAAGCATGTAACATTAGGGATATTCCTCTATAGTTGCTACAATTAGTCTTGTCACCTTTTTTTATAGATTGGGCATATTAGATCTCTTCTCCAGTCTTCATGTGGTATTTGTCCATTCCAGAGTATGTCAATTAGTTCTAGTAGCCAGATGACTCCATCCTTCCCCATGTTTTTAAGGAGCTCTGCAGGTATTGTAGTTACTCCAGGGGCCTTACCATTTCTCTCCCTCTTCAGGGCATTTTTTACTTCCAGTGTTGTTATGTCAGGTTCTATATTCCCAACCACATCAAATTCTACATGCTCTTCAAGGTTATTGTTTTCGTTGTTTATTAGTGTTTCAAAGTGATGTTTCCATCCTAATTCAATTTCTCGGGGTTCGGTTAAAATTGGCCCATTCATAGGGTCTTTCTATAGTTTTTGGCAGTGGTATATATGAGTTTTCTGGTACCTTGTAGATCATCTCCCAGATCTTCTCCTATTCTTGCCCAGGTTTCTCATTTTGTTTGAGCTTTAATTCTTTCTGTTTCTCTCAAGGCTGCTTTATAGTTATTGTGATCTTCCAAGTTCAAAGTTTTCATCAATTTTCTGAAAATTTTCATTTTGTTTGCAACAGCAGTTTGTTTTTTTCTCCTACCTCGAACTCTTTTCTTCTGCACTGTTCCTGAGCCAAATGTCCCCATGGAATTTACTTCTGATTCCAAATCTAGTGACATGACTGATACAGCTGAGTGTGGTGCATATGGGCCAAAAGAGGACGACCAACTGGTGCCTTTGACCCAAGCCGAACTCAGTGACCTGACACAAGACCTGAACCTTTCCAAGGAGTCTGCCCAGCTACTGGGTTCTCATCTTCGAGAGAAACATCTACTGGCATCAGGAACAATATTCTACTGGTATCGGGACCGCGAGAGAGAATTTAGAAAATTCTTCATGTTTGATGAAGTATCTTCACTGGTCTACTGTAACAATATTGCAGACCTGATTGAATTACTTGGTCTGAAGTATGATGCTATGGAATGGAGACTTTTCATTGACTCATGTAACATAAATCTCAAGGCAGTTCTTCTGAATAACAGAAATAGGTTTTCATCGATCCCCGTCAGACACTCGGTTGAAATGAAAGAATCCCACAAAAGCATGAAACATCTTTTGTCTGCTCTGTACTACTAGGACCATAAATGGTTGATCTGTGGAGATCTTAACGTTGTTGGACTCATCCTAGGACTTCAAGGTGGTTACACAAAGTATCAATGCTTTCTGTGCTTATGGAATAGCCGTGCTGATGACTAGCATTGTGTCAGACAAGAGTGGTCATCAAGACAAGGATTAAAATCTGGGTCACACAACATTCTGTCCCATTCTCTGGATGAACGGAGCAAGATATTGCTTCCATCCATTCACATCAAACTCAGTCTCATGAAGAACTTTGTAAAGGCATTGGACAGGGAAGGTAGAGGATTTGCTTTCCTCCATCAGAAGTTTCAACAAAAAAGCATGGAGAAACTTAAGGCAGGTATATTTGATGGTCCTTAAAATAAGGGAACTCATCAAGGACGCTAGTTTTGATGATGCACTGAATCCTGCTGAACTCTCTGCCTGGTTGTCCCTTAAGTCAGTCACTGCAAATTTCCTTGGCAACCACAGAAGTTCCCAGTATCAGAAGGTGGTTGATAAGTTAATGGAGAATTTCTGCCAACTTAGTGCACGCATGTCAGTGAAAATGCACTTCCTCCAGTCTCATCTGGACAATTTTCCAGAGAATTGTGGAGACTTCAGTGAAGAAAAGGGTGAGCGTTTTCACCAAGATATGTTATGGAGGAACGCTATCAAGGCCGATAGAATGTCAACTTTCTGGTCGATTACTGCTGGTGCCTGAAGAGGGATGTGGAGTCTGTTCAGCTCAAATAAAAGTCCCTGAAGTAACCATTCATCCACGAGTAGCTTGCTTAGTTCATTATACTCTTCTTGCTATCTATTCAAAATATTTTCTAAGCCTTCTGTGAATAAATCAGTCTAATATGAATTGTGTTTCATTCACCTACAAATAGATTGGAATTTCAGATATTTTTAAAGTGTTAATATTTCATTATCTTCATCTGATTGAGAAAAATGAGCAAGATTATTGGATTCAGTACAAAAAACTGGCCTAAAGTCAGGTATTATATGTAAGAGCTTGAAAACAGTGCAGGCCATTGTAATCTATCAGTGTTCATGTACAGTACACTTTTAACCCTAGATATGCTAACAATATTGCTTTTGTATGTTAAATTACAAAATTTGGATGAGATGTTTGTATTTTCTATTCCATTCACATGCTTTTAAAAAAATATGTGCAATTACTAATCCAAACAATAGTGTACTGCCTTACACTTCCAACTTAAGGGGTTATAATTTCAATGTTACAAATAATTTGTAACAATGACTCTAATACTAACTGCTACAACTGCACTCTAGACCCAAGAAAACTCACCCCGGTGTGCGAATGGTCATGGAAACTGCATATGCCATCAGATCAGCTGCTCTTCCAGTACCAGCAACAACCACAACTGGAATATTTCTCCTGACTGCCATGACACATTTCATGATAGAACTAATGCCACCTTCGACCAGTAAAAGCACCACAGGAACTCCAAACCCGATAGGTTCTGGTACTTGGATGGCCTCTTCAAGGCGAGTCCTGTTCAACCAATAATGAAAACATCCACAAAGCTAAGATGGATATCTTATTGTGTAATTAATAGAGGTACTTGAAGCATTCAGTCATATGTAGGCTACATCACCTCATTCATTTTTACTAACAAGTTGTATACTTATATATAAAATATACATATATATATATATATATAGTATATATATATATATATATATATATATATATATATATAATATATTCCTATTTTGAATTATCATTTATATGTTGGGACCTCATTTGGAGTTTTCCTCATGTTATATCTAAAAGCTAAAGTTTCAGAATTTGACTTGTTTAGCTAATCATTTGTTCCTTACAAATAGTCAACTTTTGATAATTCTGGATCTGATTTAGCGAATTTGGGTAATTATGAGAGAGAGAGAGAGAGAGAGAGAGAGAGAGAGAGAGAGAGAGAGAGAGAGAGAGAGAGAGAGAGAGAGAGGATACTTCGATACTCTGTCGAGGGAGAGGGAAATGCTCCACTCAAGGTCGACGTTACCAGCATACTTCGAATAGATAAGTTTTACGTGCAGCACAACCTCCTCGAGTTCGAAACACACACACACATTAACTTGTACATTTAGTTTATTTATCAAGTCCACATTATTCTTAATATTGGCATTAGAGATGTTTTATAATAGAAAGTTACAATAATAATATGAACATCAGTCAAGGAATGTATAAACTTGATCCTTTAATATCAAAAGAAATGTGTAAACTGTTTAAATTTTAAGGTAGGCAGTAGAGATGTATGGAACTAGGATTAATATATTTGTAAACACCGTAAGGGGGCAGTAGTGGTAATGAGATGTCCAACCCCGCCTCCTTGACACCTGTCAGGTGTGGACTTGTTGTCGCCTACTGTGGGTACCCTAATCGGTAGTATTCCTTGAGAATTTATTGTAAATTTTAGCCAAATGATTTTTGAAAGCCACTCCTACCTTGACCCTGCCTGTGGGTGGATCTGCAGTATCAAAAGGTTGTGTGTATGTTCGTCAGTACTGTCTCTGTAGTATATATATTTGTGACTTCTAATACTGTCAATGCTTGAAAATAAAGCCGGAACCGGTCAGGACCTACACCCTGTCTATTATTATTCACCTGTGGATATGTGATATATATACACATATACACACACACACACACACACATATATAATATATATATATATATATATATATATATATATATATATATATATATGATATATATATAGATATAGAGAGAGAGAGAGAGAGAGAGAGAGAGAGAGAGAGAGAGAGAGAGAGATATATATATATATATATAGAGAGAGAGAGAGAGAGAGAGAGAGAGAGAGAGAGAGAGAGAGAGAGAGAGAGAGATAGATATAGATATAGATATAGATATATAATATATATATATATATATATATATATATATATATTATATATATATATATATATATATCTATATCTCTCTCTCTCTCTCTCAAATAGTTGAGGATGAAGAAGAAGAGAGAGGAAGAAGAAGAAGAAAAAGAACAAGAGGAAAACGGAAGAGAAGTAAACAAAATGAAATAAGACAGAAAAAAATAAGGAAAACAAACAAAAAAGAACAAGATAAAAAGTATGGATGCAGAGATACTCATTGATACTACATATGAGGCAATAAAGCAGCATACCTACGAAGAAATAAATTACGATATGACAACAGAAAAGCAAATCCCGAAGAGGCTCTACCCAGATCTATACAATGACGGGAAAGAGGAAAAAATAGACAAGAAAGACAAAATCTGCAACCTTTTGAAAAGAGGGAATTGCAGATTTGGAGAAAGATGTTACTACAAACATCCTAAGATATGTCAAAACTATGAAATATATGGTAAATGTGATACTTAGATGGATATGGGGATGATTGCAGAGATCTGCATCCAAAAATATGTAAAAACCTAAAAGAAGGAAAAGGATGTAAGTTCGACAAAAAATGCAAATATATGCACCCTGTAGCCATGAATCATAATCAAATAAATAACCAACCAAGTAATAAAATCCAAAATAAGAAAGAAACAAATAAAGAGATGAAATCAAGAATATCAGGTAAAAGAGAAAAGCAAACCACCAATGAGATATGCAGAGGTGTCAGCAAAAAATTTCAAAGCATCAGCTCCGAAATTCTACTCAAGAGATAATAACTGTATTTATTATGCAAGAGGATATTGCAGAAACGGAGAAAATTGCAGATTCAGACACAAAATGAATAATTATGATGAAGGAAGATCAATATTATGGAAAAGTTGGATTTTTTAATGTCAGGAATTTCGGAAATGAAAAAAAGAAAAACATACCAGAACAGGAAAGAGACATGGGGAAAATATCCTTAATTACTTCCAGTATTAAAATGACGGAGGACAAAACACGCAAACCATCATAGTGATGAATGCGCAGGGTTAGTTACGAGTAACTCAAAAAGAAAAATAGAGTACTTAGAAGAACTAACCCAAAATGCCAAAAAAAAGAAAATAGATATAATGAATAATAAGTGAAACTGGTATTCCCAAGAGACTGGGAATGATGATCAAATAAAAGGGTTCCAAACTTATAGATCAGATAGAAAAAATAGGAATCAAGGGGGAACCGCAATATATGGGAAAGACAAAAAACAAGGAAAAATATATGAGAAAATATAGTAACTCAGAATGTGAACTAATAGCGGTAGAATTTGAATCTGAAAAATTGATGAACATAGTAATATATAGACTCCTAATACTAAAGAGTTTGACTTAATAATTGAAAAATTGGATGATATATGTAGAAATCACAAGGACTGGACTATTCTCCTATATGGTGACTTCAACTTTCCTTTCGTAGAATGGAAAGAACGAATAGGAGATTGTGGTTGTACTTATACATATAAAAAAGAGAGTAATAGTAGTGCAGAAGATAAGGAGGCAATTTGAAAAGCTATTAGATATGCTACTAGAATACAACATTCAACAAATAAATCACCTGCCAACAAGAAAGGAAAATACTTTAGACCTAGTATTTGTGAACGAGATGAATTATGTTAAAGAAATAATAGTTTATAATGCGAGTATTTCAGACCATAATGTCATAGAATTAACAGTTCATTCCAAAGCAAGTGAAAATAGAGATAAGCAAGAAATGAAAAAGTGGGAAGGATATGGAAAATACAACTTCTACAGTAAAAATATAAAATGGTCAGAAATTAATGAAGAATTCAACCAGATTGGGATAACATTTTCGTAAGTGATGACATAAGGGTAAATACGGAGATATTATATAAAATATTGGAGAAAATAGTGGAAAAATATATACCGAAGAAGAAAAGTAAACATCATTCATGCATACCAAGAGACAGAAGGATCTTGTTCCAGAAAATCAGAAAGTGGAAAAAAGGTCTTGCAAAAGAAAAAAATGCATGGAAAGTTATAGAACTAAAAAGTAAGATAGAAAATGCAGAACAAAAAATTATACAATCAAAAGAAAATGAAAAACGGGACTTGGAAGAAAAAACCCTATTAAATATCAAGCAAAACCCCAAACTATTATACTCATATGCGAAGAAGATGAATAAAAGAAGAATAGAAATAGGCCCTCTGAGAATTGAAGGGAGATTAACGAATGAAAAAAAGGAAAATTTGCAAACATACTGGCAGAACGATATAAGAGAGAATTCACCCCTAGAATAGATAATGAAGATAATGATATAGAAGTAAGGGATGAAAATAGTGAATATTTAGCTGACATAGATATTAATGAAGGCTGATATTGTGCAGGCTATTAATGAAATTAAAAATGGAGCTGCTGCAGGGCCTGATGGAATTCCTGCTATTTTGTTAAAGAAAGTAGTTCATTCTATCGCAAAGCCACTTGCAATATTATTAAGACAAAGTGTAGATACAGGCAAGATTTATGATGAGCACAAATTAGCATATATTACCCCTACTTTCAAAAGTGGATCAAGACTAGAGGCAAGTAATTATAGGCCTGTGAGTCTAACATCACATTATGAAAGTGTATGAAAGGGTAATGAAGAAAAATATTATGAAACATTTAATAAAAAATAATTTGTTTAATAAAGGCACAAATGGTTTCGTACCCGGAAAAAGTACACAAACCCAACTGTTAGTCCACCGTGAGAACATATTCAAAAATATGAAAAGCGGAAATGAAAACAGATGTGGTTTATTTAGACTTTGCAAAAGCTTTTGATAAAGTAGACCATATATATTAGCGAAGAAATTAGAAAACACAATATCGTGGATAAAGTAGGAAGATGGTTAAAAGAATTTTTACACAACAGAAAACAGATAGTTATTGCAAACGACGAGAAAATCGGATGAAGCCAAGTAATATCCGGTGTGCCGCAAGGTACGGTGTAGCTACAATACTGTTTGTTATTATGATGAAGACATAGACAATAATGTTAAGGATTCGGTAGTGAGTAGTTTCGCAGGATGACACAAGAATAAGTAGAGAAATTACTTGTGATGAAGATAGGAACGCTCTACAAAGAGACCTTAACAAAGTATATGATTGGGCAGAGGTAAATAGGATGGTATTTAACTCTGATAAATTTGAATCAATAAATTATGGAGACAGAGAAAGAAAGCTATATGCATATAAGGGACCTAATAATGACCATCACAAATAAAGAAGCAGTTAAAGACCTTGATGTGATGATGAATAGGAACATGTTATGCAATGATCAAATAGCAACTCTGTTGGCAAAATGTAAAGCAAAAATGGGAATGTTGTTACGGCACTTCAAAACAAGAAAAGCTGAACACATGATTATGCTTTATAAAACATATGTTCGTAGTCCACTTGAATATTGCAATATGATATGGTACCCACACTATCAAAAGGATATTGCACAAATAGAGAGTGTACAAAGGTCCTTTACAGCTAGAATAGAAGAAGTTAAGGACCTAGACTACTGGGAAAGACTACAATTCTTAAAATTATATAGTCTAGAGGGAAAGGTTAGAAGAGAACGCTACATGATAATTCAGGCATGGAAACAGATAGAAGGAATAGCAGAAAATATCATGGAACTAAAAATATCAGAAAGAGCAAGCAGAGGTAGATTAATAGTGCCCAAAACTATACCAGGAAAAATAAGGAAAGCACACAGGACATTAATCCACTACGCACCAGCATCGATAATGCAGCGTCTATTCAATGCGTTGCCAGCTCATCTGAGGAATATATTAGGAGTGAGCGTAGATGTGTTTAAGAATAAGCTCGACAAATATCTAAACTGCATCCCAGACCATCCAAGATTGGAAGATGCAAAATATACCGGAAGATGTACTAGCAACTCTCTGGTAGACATTAGAGGTGCCTCACACTGAGGGACCTGGGGCAACCCGAACAAGATGTAAGGTCTTAAGGTAAGGTCCTCCTCTCTCTCTCTCTCTCTCTCTCTCTCTATATATATATATATATATATATATATATATATAGAGAGAGAGAGAGAGAGAGATGAGAGAGAGAGAGAGAGAGAGATAGATAGATATAGATATAGATATAGATATAGATATATATATATATATATATATATATATATATATATATATATATCTATATATCTCTCTCTCTCTCTCTCTCCGGCGTCAATGACCTTCGATGTCAGGATGCCAGAGAACTAACAATCATCTGTTTATCTCTCTCTCTCTACTCTCTCTCTCGTCTCTCTCTTCTCTCTCTCTCATCTCTCTCTCTATATATATATATATATATATATATATATATATATATATATATATATATATATATATATATATATATATATATATATATATCACATTACCGTGATTCATATACATACATCGAGCTACAAATGTCCTTTAATATCTAATTCGCTCCACCTTGCAATCAATATATTTTCATATACAGTGGTACCTTAAGATATGAAATTAAACTGTTCCGAGGCGGCCTTCGTATCATGAGCTTTTCGTATCTTGGACCACATTTTACATGTAAAATGGCTAATCTATTCCAAGCCCTCCAAAAACACCCAAGTAAATTTCATAATAAAGCTAAATTGACCTATAAACAATGAAATACTACAACAATTTGGACCATTCAATACCTAACTTAATACGTACTGCTAATATACCTGTAAATAAAGTGTATTAGTGTACATGGTATACAAGAAATACTGTACATACATACGTACGTATGTAGTAAAATGTGGAAGCTTACCTTTCGAGTGAGGTTATCTCCAAAAGTGGCAACAGAGGAGGAGGACAAACGGCAGATACGTACGTACACTTAACTTAACGAAACACATAAAAAAATGTAAGGAAAACATAAACTAAACTTTACGAAACACATTAACAAAACTGTAACACTTAACCTTACAAAAAACTAAAATTAGAAAAAAAAAAAATAATTTTTACATTTGTTTTTTTACTTTTTTTATACTTTACGGTTTTTTTTTTTTTTTTTTTTTTTTTTTTTTTTTTTTTTTTTTTTTTTTTTTTTTTTTTACAAAATTTCAACTTCTTCACCACTTTCAAATTTCTGTTTTTTAGTATCACTTGGTTCTTCTTTTTTGCTTACTACTCCTACTAAAGGCCTCTTTAAAAAATAACTATCCAAGGAAGATTGCTTCTGCCTACTTTTGACAATGTTCCTGAAACGACTCAGGCAAACGTCATCGAACTGTGCAAGCATACGACCTGTGTAAGCCTTTTCGGGGAGTCTCTTTTCTACGAATGATTGCACCTTATGAAAAGCAGCTAGAGCATCCTTAATTTCTGCCGTTGTCATAGAGTCTTCATCCTCCTCCTCGCCGCTGCTAGAGAACTCCTCTTGAACAACGTTATGTTGCATGGCCTCCAACGTTATCAGGTCATCCGTCGTAAGCTCCTCTTGGTGCTCCTCGAGAAGGTCATTAATGTCGTCCTCATCGACGACCAGCCCCATGGACTTGCCGAGTGCAACGATCTCGTCAAGATCTGGTTGCGAAACAGTTTCCGGATCGTCAACTGTTTCTGAATCTGCAGCACCAGCTTCACCCACGTCGAATCCCTCGAAGTCTTGGGCGGATACGGCATCAGGCCAGAGTTTCCTCCACGAGGAATTCAAGGTTCGCCTCGAAACCTCCTGCCAAGCTTGGTCAATGAGTCGGATGCATATTACAATATCGAAATGCTCCTTCCCAAATTCACGCAAGGTGAGGTTTGTGGTATCGGTGATGTCGAAACATCTCTTGAAAAGATGTTTCGTATACAGCTTCTTGAAGTTCAATATCACTTGCTGGTCCATGGGCTGGAGGAGAGGGGTGGTGTTAGGCAGATGATAAAGAACCTTGATGAAGGAATACTCCACTAGGATATCTTCCTCAAGGCCAGGAGGGTGAGCAGGGGCATTGTCCAACACCAGCAGGCATTTCAGAGGGAGGCACTTCTCCTTAAGCATTTTGTGGGCCTTGAAGGCTCGAGGAGTCTCGGAATGATAAACAAGTAGGGGCTTCACCTTGCAATCCCCACTGGCGTTCGAACAAAGTGCGTGCGTAAGCCTGTCTTTCATAGGCTTATGTCCGGGTAGCTTCTTCTCTTCCTCCGTGATGTACGTCTGACGAGGCATTTTTTTTCCAAAAAAGGCCAGTCTCATCACAGTTGAAGACTTGCTGAGAACTGTAGCCTTCCTTGATCATCATCTCGTTGAACATCTTTTTAAAGGCTTCAGCCGCTTTCGTGTCCGAGCTGGCCACCTTCCCCATGCCGCACCACCGAATGGATGCCAGTCCGTTTACGGAATTTCTCGAACCACCCATGCGAAGCCTTGAAGTCTGGGGTTGGCGTTGATGTCCCTTCTCCTCCGTCGTC
The DNA here is from genome assembly GCF_015104395.2 of Macrobrachium nipponense. NCBI lineage: Eukaryota > Metazoa > Arthropoda > Malacostraca > Decapoda > Palaemonidae > Macrobrachium > Macrobrachium nipponense. Next base: position 33,300,357 of record NC_087212.1, read on the forward strand.
TTCGGCCTGGGCAATCAAATCGCCGAAAATAGCGCTGGCCTTGTGGCAGATTGCCGTCTCCGTTATCGTATCACCAGCGATTTCTTTGTCTTTTATCCAGACAAGAAGACGACTTTCCATTTCATCGTGCACGTGGGTCCTATTGCTGGACAAAATAGTGACGCCCTTGGAAGGTGTAGCTGCTTTGATGGCATCCTTCTGCTCAAGGATGGTGCCTATTGTCCACGGATTTTGGCCGTATTCCTTGGCGATCACACTCAATCACATACCAGCGTCATACTTCTTGATAATCTCCATCTTCGTATCCAAAGAGAGCATCCTCTTCTTTCCGTGAATTTTAAGTTTCATGGGACCCATGACTACATATATACTGTACATAATTATGTTATGTATTATGTATACATATGTAGTAAAGTTCTCACACAACACGATAAAGTATACTACAAAGAAATCACTAATGAATTTACGTTAATAAACGAAATCGTTAGAACTAATGAATACCGCATGCATACGAAACGATGCTGCTACCGAGTGGCCGAAAAAGCACGCCGATACGTAGATGCATCATGGGAGGGACGCTGACCAATAAGAGAGAGGGATCTCATGGCGGTGACTAGCATTAGGAATCAATGGGAGAGCAGGAGGATGGTGGCGAGTCTACTCAGTTGGCGGCGCGCGAGTTTCAAAATTGTTATCGGTGGTCCGGGCGAATCTCGGACTTTACGGCAACAACCTTTCGTATCTTGAACAATTTTCGTATGTAGAGCCGTAAAATTTTTCGTATTTGCTTTCATATCTCGAGTTTTTCGTAAGTTGAGCCTTTCGTATCTTGAGGTACCACTGTATGCTTAATCGAAGGGGAATTTTTCAGGCTATAAGAAAATTGTCGGCTCCCGGGCACGAACCCTCGAAACCAAACAAATCCAGGACGACAGTGAAGCTTTTACCCACACCACCACCGCAAGAGGCTATAAGTTTGTGCCGTCTTTCACCCTCAAATACCTGTTGCGCTCAGGTATTCGTTGTTTGCTGTCTCCAAACAACGAATACCTGAGCGCGACAGGTATTTGAGGGTGAAAGGCGGCATAAACTTGTAGTCTCTTGCGGTGGTGGTGTGGGCTAAAGCTTCACTGTCGTCCTGGATTTGTTTGGTTTTGAGGGTTTGCGCTCGGAAGCCGACAATTCTCTTATCGCCTAAAAAATTCCCCTTCGGTTAAGCATATATGAGAAATATATTAATTCTGAGGTAGAGCAAATTAGATATTAAAGAACATTTGTAGCTCAATGTATAATATATATATATATATATATATATATATTATATATATATTATATATATATATATATATATATATATATAATATTATATATAATATTATAATCTATATATATATATATATATATATATAGATATATTAATAATACAAATATATAATATTAATATTACATAATATATATACTATATATATATATATATTTATATATATATATATATATATATATATAATATAATATACACATAAATATAATATATATAAAATAATTTTATATATCTATATATAACATATAGATATATATAATATACAATAAAATATAATATAAACAATAATATATATATATATATTAATATTATAATTATATAATATATTATATAGTATACATATATATATACAGTAGAGCCCCGCCTCACGACCGTATTAGAACTCGACATAATCGGATTTCGCCACTAAATTTCCGATAAACTTTGTATTGGTGTTCATACAAAAAACCAGATTTCGACCCCCAGATCATATGATGTTTGTAAACAAAACTGTTTCAGCCAGTCGCCGCTAGTTGCCGTCATCCAGTGTTACCAAATGTAGCATAATTTCATGTATTTTACCATAATTTGACTCAAGAATTGGAGCTTAGCATAAATTCTATCATACTTAGGATTCCAGTACAATTTTAGAATGTATTTTCACTAAAATTTTAAATAAAATGCAGAAAATTCCTCAATTTCATACACAGCCATAGTTAATATATGTATCTTCCTTGTGAAATTGCCTCAAAAGCAGCACTAACAAATGAGTTGATTAATAAGTTTGAACCCAACTAAGGAATGTTAAATTCTGCGAATATAAATACCCACAGTGGCATGACAAATGATCAGTAAAGTGTGAATAATGTTTTTTCCTCATGGGTAAAGTTGATTTTTTTCCTTTTTTAAGTTTTATTTTTTTAAGTTATCAAATTTTAATTGTCTAAAGTGATTTTCAAAGAATTTTCAAGTATTTATTAATTGCGTATGTGATCTGTTAAAGAAAAATGGTGGTTCAGTGGCATGACAATGATCAGTAATAAGTATGTAAATTTTTCTTCTTGAGTAGAGATTGGTTTGTTTGTTTTCCTTTTTTAGTTTTAATTTTTTAGTTGATATCAAAATTTTATATTTGAAGTAATTTTCACACATTTTTCAAGTAGTATTTATTATTTGTGTAAGTGACCCATTATAGGAAATAGTGTCTCAGTTGCATGATAATGATGCAGTAATAATTAAAATTTGTGTTTTTCTTCATGAGTAGACTTATTTGTTTTCCTTTTTTAGTTTTAATTTATTAGTAGAGATATCAAAATGTTGAATAACTTCCGAAGTGATCTTCACACATTTTTCAAATCGTATACTAGCAATTGCATATGTGATCTGTTAAAGAAAAATGGTGCTTTATTTCGAGTTTGCTAACATGTAAAGATCATCAAATAAATAGTTATACTACTGCAATTCGTCATTTGTAACATTTCACCTAATATACAAATGTTTTAAATTTCCATTACATTGTTGTTTTAGTTCAAATGTATTAGAAAAATGAGATATTGATAGATAAATTGCATAATTCTGGCATAAAATTGCACCACATTTGGCATATATTCTTGCTATTTAGCGAACATCTGACTTGGACCGACTAGCATAATTTAGCAAAACTTGTTGGTAACACTGGTAACGCCACTCTCAGCGTAGTTTCAACTCTGCAGCTACTGTTAACAAACAGTGAAACACGTATCTCGCACACCTTGTGCGCATTTCGTTTGCTTTTTCGGCGGTATTTACTGTATACGCAGTTACCTCTTTATTCATGATAGGTTCCAAGACAGCCACTTCACACAAGGAGAAGAGGAAAAGTGTTTGCATGGCATCTCACGTTTTCCTTCTTCAAAATTTTACCTCCATTCTCAACTCCAAAATAAACCTTAAGTTTCGTCTATCCTCTCCTCTATAAGACACATGAGGCGTGCATTTCAGTAGCAAATGCAATACGTATTTAAGTGTTAGGTTTGGAGTGAAGGCAATGTTACGTACGTAGGTTACATGTGCGGTTTGGTAGCGAATGCAATCTTTGAGCTTTGTTAAGCTTGCCGGTAAATAAGATATTCGCCATAGCTTAAATCAGAGAAGCCACAATTTTATATATATGCGTAGTAATTAAGACAATTCTTTTATGCCTACTGTAATACATCAATGTTTACGTGTGAGATTTGGTAGTGAAAACACTGTTACATGCATAACATGTGCGGTTCGGTAGCAACGCAATCTAAGCTTTTTAAGGTTGCCGGTAAAGAAGAGGTTAGCCTTAGCTTAACTCAGAAGCCACTATGGTATACAGTAATTATAGAAATCAAGTCGATTCTTTTATGTCTACTGTAAAAATACATCAATGTTTACGTCCAAGATTGTAGTGAAACCACTGTTACCTACGTAACGTGTGCGGTTCGGTAGCAACGCAATCTTTAAGCTTTATTAACCCTTTAACGCCGATTGGACGTATTAAACGTCAATATAAATTGTCTGTTGGGTGCCGATTGGACGTATCATATGTCGATATAAAACAGTTTTTTTTAAATTCGCGGAAAAATACTTATAGGCCTACCAGGCAAAAACTTTTGAATCACGCACCTTGGGGGATGCCGGGAGTTCACGGATCAAGCTGTTGTTTTGTTTACCAGCGTGACCCAGGTGCGCATGCACGAAATCCCTCCTCACATCAGCCAGCATCAGCGACGCGTCGTCCGAGAGCGATCTTTTGCCGCAATCGTGTTTGCCGAACTTGTGTGAGAGTTTGAGTATTTGTGGTGGTACAAGATGTACATAGAGATGTCTCAACGATGTATGGAGCACGAAAGCCACGTTTTACCCGTTGGGAGGGATTGTGTGAGACATATTTTGGACTTGGATGCTGGCGAGGGACCAAGTACCCAAGATGACCTCGCGCCTCAACGCCGTTCCATGCAGCCTCATGTGGACAAAATTGTTCAAGGACCACAACGTGTGTCTCGTGTCCCTTTAGTAACCCCTAGGAAGCATCCGGGTGTCCTTAGGGGCATTTGTAGGCATTTGGGAGGCCTCGAACCAAAGAACATTGACGTCTACTTATTAGAGCTCGATCAGGAGCATGTCGCAAGTCCTCATTTTGATGGCGGTTGGTCATCTAGTGACGAGGGCATCACTCCCGATGTTAGGGATGATGAATATTTGCCCCCAATGTCCATTCGAGGGTCACATCCCAAAAGTGAGCTCGAATTTAGTGGTTTTAGTGCGTATCAGGGGGAATCTGAGGAGGAGGAGGAGATATCGTCGTCTAGTTTTGTCGCCGATGACGACACAGAAAGCGAGGGCCTAAGTGAGGGAGATGGGACAGTGGGGGGGGGTTTCGAGTGCAAAACCGTGCCCGAGCACGCGGGCACGTAGATGGTCGGAGCGTCGCGCCAGCCAAGGTGAAGGTCAGTTGTCCGAGAGCGACGAGGAGTGGTCGGAGTACCCCACCCCACCTAACATGCACTCATTCACGGCAGCAGCCTGGGCTCACCGTACCTGTTCCTCTCACTGCTCTGGGGTTCATTCAGCTGTTCCTTACTCGGGAATTGCTGGAATACCTGGTAGCAGAGACGGCGGACTACGCTCGGTACTGCCGTGACGAACTACGGACGACATTGTCATATCGCTGGCGGGGCTGCAACCTCACCAACTTGGCCCATTTTTTGGGGCTCCACATTTATTTTGGTATGATGCCTGCTGCCGACGTCAGGCAATATTGGAGGCAGAATTTTTTACTAAGTACGCCCAATGTGCCTGGCGTTATGCCCCATGATAGTTTCCTGGCATTGGACAGGTATTTCAATGCCTTCAACCGAAGGGCCATACCCCGGAATAACCCCGATCGCCTCATCTTAGTCCGCCCAGTGTTGGAGGACATTCGTGAACGGTGCAAAATTCTCGTGGTTCCTGGATAGAACCTTTCTTTGGATGAGGGGATGATGCCTTACAAAGGATGTCTTAGCATTAAAGTGTATAACCCCAAGAAGCCGAAGAAATATGGAGTGAAACTTTTTTTAATTACGGAGTCCAACACTGGATACGTCGTGGACTTCTCGGTGTATTCCGGGGTCTTCTCCACGCTGCGTGACACTGTGTTCAGTCTTGTGGATCGTTTCTGTAAATAGGGATACCACCTGTTTATGGATAATTATTATAACACGGTATCCCTGGCCCAGGAACTGTATGAAGCAGGTGTGCACGTCAGTGGTACCCTTCGTTTGGTGCGTGGGGCCCCGAATGTCCTCAAGAGGTTCGCTAGCCATCCGCAACATCTGGCAAGAGGAGAGACAGAGTGGCAGCGGAAGGGAGCTGTCTTCATCATCTGTTGGAAGGGGGTCCGACTCCTCCCCATGATTACGAGGAGTCATGAACCCATCCAAGAGGAGATTGTGCAGCGGAAGAAGACATGTCAGCAGGGCTGAGTTATTTATGAGGAGTTTCGTGTCGAGCGGCCTACCGTCATTGGGCACTACAATAGGCACATGGGAGGAGTTGATCTCTTTGATCAACTCATCCAGTATTATCCCTTTGCCAGGAGAACCAGGAGGTGGACACAAAAGCTCCTCAAATACATTCTTCAGTTGGCCTTCCAGAATGCCTACATCCTCTACTGTGGGTACTGTAATCCCGATCTCCAGAGGTTGTCCCACATCCAGTTTCTCGAGGTAGCCAGGAATGCCCTCATCCACTTTAATCCCGATAAGTGGCCTTCCATCACTGGCCCCCTGCCCCAAGCTGCAGATCTGCCCCTAGAGGAAAAGGCAGATATTAGGAGGGCCAACTTCTGTCGTCCTGCATCTACTGCTGCTGCTGCCAGCCGCTGCCCCCCTGCTGTCCGACCGCCCTGGCTCCCGACGCCCCCTGCTGCCGACGCCCGCCTGCTTGCCGACGCCCCTGCTGCCGACGCCCCTGCTGCCACCGCCCCTGCTGCCGCCGCCCCTACTGCCGCCCCCGCTCAGATGACTTCTCGTCGGCTAGCGGACCCGGTATGTCAGCTGCAGCTTGGGGATCACACACTGGAGCTCCTACAAGGGCGCAGGCAGAAATGGTGCCGGGTGTGCCATATGAATGGCAGAAGGAGAGACACCCGGTTCTTCTGTCGCACCTGCAAAATAGCTCTTTGCAGGTTCGGAGAGTGTGACCGCAAATACCACAATGCGGTCTTTTATTGGAGTGCGCCTGACGTACTGACAGAGGAGGGCACACGGGGCCGCCGAAGGGCGGCGGCCCATCGGCAGTAAGGGCGCACGTCTCCCTCCTCCACCTGTACCTCGTCATGTCGAGAGGCAAAAAATGCAAGACTCTTCAATGGAGTAGGGAGAAAACAAGAATAGTACGAAGAGTCAGGATTACGAGTGAGTATTCTGCATTTATTTTATATTTAGTTTTATATTTAATACAAGTTTTTATATATCGTATCTATTGATGTATTTTATATGTTATTTCATTTTATGCAAAAAGAAAAGTTTCACCTGCATTCCTTTTAGTTATGTATTCGTACCAGAATAGAAATATATATATATATATTGGTATTTTTGGGTAAGCAAAAAAATCTAACATTCTAGTAATATTCAATCATTTATATTCCTTTTGAAACAAATTCGAAGTCTCTAGCACAATATTTAGATTTATGGTGAATTTTTGAAAAAAAAACTTTTTCCTTCCCTCCGCACGCGGATTCTCTGCCGCAAATCTCCGAAATGTTTACTTCACATTCTCATAATATTTGCTCCGTTTTATATTAGCCGTTTTATATAGTTTTATATATGAATATGTGTGCAATTTCATGTAAAATACAACAAAAAATAATTGAAGGTTGTAGCTTTTCTCATTTTTGAAATATTTGCATATAAATAACGATAAATAAAAAAATTCGACATTCGGTCAACAACTCGATCGAAATGGTCGAAAATGCAATTGTAAGCTAAAACTCTTACAGTATAGTAATATTTAGTCATTTATCTTCATTTTGAAATAAATTGGAAGTCTGTAGAACAATATTTCGATTTATGGTGCATTTTTGAAAAAAAAAAATTTACGTCGACGCGTTACAAATTCATGCATCATTTTGTGATATTTTCTCTGTGTTGCTTTGATCGTTTTACAATGTGTTATGTACCAAAATGATCGCAATTTAGTGTACAATACAACGAAAAAATTAACTCATCAGCTTTAACCGTTTTGCTCACAGCGTGATTTGTATACAAATATATATGAAATTTTTTTGCGCTGTCATATATCCCAATATTTATATATGATAATGATATTTTTTTCATTTCATATGGTTGCATACTAAACTTCAGGCAATGACAAAAAAATAAGCCAAAAATGAACTCTTAATCTTGAAAACTAAGTGTGCTGTGATTTAAAAAAAAAAAAAACATTTTTTCCCCTTCGGCGCTCACTCCCGAACCCCGCCATCATACGGGAGACGATTTTTAATATACCGCTTCGGCGTTTAAGGGTTAAGCTTGCTGGTAAAGAAGAGGTTAGCCTTAGCTGAAATCAGTGAAGCCGCTATGGTATACGTAGTAGTTATAGAAATTAAGAGATTCTTTTATGTCTACTGTAAAAATATGTCAATGTTTACGTGTAAGATTTGGTAGTGAAACCACTGTTACATACGTAACGTGTGCGGTGCGGTTCGGTAGCAACGCAATCTTTAAGCTTTATTAATCTTGCTGGTAAAGAAGAGGTTAGCCTTAGTTTAAAATTCAGAGAAGCTGCTATGGTAAACGTAGTAGTTACAAAAATTATGACTTCTTTTATGTCTACTGTAAAAATACTTCAATGTTTACGTGAAATTTGGTAGTGAAACCACGTAACGTGTGTGTGGTTCGGTAGCGAATGCAATCTTTAAGCTTTGTTAAACTTGCTAATGAAGAGAGGTTAGCCTTAGTTTAAATCAGAGAAGCCGCTATAGTATACGTAGTAGTTACAGAAATTATGACTATTCTTTTATGTTTACTATAAAAATATGTCAATGTTTACATACGAGATTTGGTAATGACACCAGTTTACATATGTAACGTGTGCATGGTAATGAATGCAATCTGTATGCTTAGTTTGTAAGCGTCCTCGTAAAGAGGTTAGCCTGATATTAAACTCAAGAGATGCTGGTACGTAATGTAATGGTATAGATTCTTTTACTTATACGTGTATATATTTACCATGTACCATAATTATTTTTCTTAGTCCAATAACCTTGAAACCAACCCTGATATTAGACAAAAATTTACCGTCATAGAAGACGCTCCTGTTTTATAAGGATATTATATGGAAACAAAACAGTTAGTAAAACCGTCATATCATAACATTTAACTTAAAGATAGTTTTAAGGTGATTTTGTATACAGTATTACAGTCGACTGTAATACTGAACGTAAACACTTATAGGTTTATATCGACGATATGGTTTGTTTACTACCAGTCCCGCTATTAGCCACCAGGGCTGCGCTATGGTACATCCTTTCATGCCACATCCTGCCGACTTAATGTAGGCAATAATTCGTAAATTCTTGATAATAAATATAAATTGGGTTTAATTTTAAAAGTTAATTAATTCACTGTAATAGTTAGACATCCTTTTCAATGTTTTATGTTAGCAACACGTTTTGTGCTTACCCACTACACTACAATCTACTTGCATAGTTACCTAGGTAGCATATGGCATTCGGTCAACAATCAGATGGATGTAGACCAGTTTTCTTTTATACAGTATATTATACATTTAAAAGTATACATATAAGTTTAATATAATTTATTTAACACTGAACTTAGTTAGCTGTATTTTACATGTAATGTATTGTATAAAAAGGCAAAGGTAGGGTAATAACTGGTGGTCAAGAACGGATTAATCCATTTTCAGTTTCAGTTATTCCCTATGGGAAAACTTGATTCAGATCTCGAAATAATCAAATTTCGAGGCTCCTTTTGGAACGAATTAGCGTCGAGATCCGAGGCTCTACTGTGTGTATATATTATAAATAATACATATAGTATATTATATTATATATATATAGATATATACTATATTTATAATATATATATTATTATATATTTATATTATAATATATTATATTATACTAAATAGTATTTAAAAAACCAATACAATTATATAATATATTTAAACAATATATATGTTATATACATACATATATGTATATACATACAATATGTATCTATCAACACCCCATATACTTAGGTAATATACATACATATCTATGATATTATAACAATACATATACTAAGTTTATATACATACATATATATATACATACATTATATAATAATATACTAATATATATAATAGATAGATAACCATTATAATATATATACGATACATATATATATACATATATCATATATAGATAAATAAATATATAATAATATACAAATATATATATATATATAATACAATTATAATTTATACATATCTATAATATAGATAATTATATATATTACATAATATACATACAAGACATTAATTATATATATATTACATAATATAGATTAATTATTATTACAATATTTAATTATATTACCATTATATATTATATATATACCATATAATATATCATACATACAGACATATATAATATATCTTAGTCAATATATATATATATAATATACTATACTATATTAATATATATATAATACATATAATATATATATATAACATTATATAATTACATATATTAATTATATATTTAATATACAGATATTATATATAATGTATATATACATATATATATATACATAATTATATATTATATATATATATACATATATGTATATATTACATATATATATAACATATATATATACATATATATATATATATATATACATATATATATACTATATATAGATCATATATATTATACATATATTATTATATAATATCTATATATAATATCATATATATATAGACAATAATATTATATATATAATAATATTATATATACATATATTATACATAATATAATATATATACATATTATAATACATAATTATATATCATATAATAATTATATCTATAATAATATATATATTATATATAATATCCTATTTATATATATTTTATATATATTATATATATAATATAGTATATATGTATATATATATTATATAATACAATATACATATAATATATATAATATACATTAATACATATATATATATATAATATAATATATAATTATATAATATATTTATAATATTATAAATAATATATAAATATCTATATATATAATGACTTGGTAAAATGTTCTGTAACAACAGAATTCCATCTAATAAAAGGAGCCCATAAAAACACCAAAATGTAGAGAGAAAAGTACTATATTTCAGAGACTGCTGTCTCTCTCTTCAGGTATATGAATGAGAAAAGTTTACAGAAAAGGTGGTATTTATACCAAGAGATTCGTCCACAAGTAAGCCAATTTAGGTCACCCCCGCTGATAATCTTCCTTTAATCTTCTTAAGCGTTGGTTGAATGAACACTGCGTCGACGATATCTGATATACAAGCCCCTTTTGAGATGTTCATTACCTGCTTCTCTTTTATTAAGGCTGATTCCATCATTTGACTCTTGTACCGGCAGTTGCTGCTATAAATTACACGTGACATATTCCAGTTTATTCTATGGTTATGTTCATTTATATGGTTGAAAATAGCAGAGTTCTGTTGTCCATACCTAACTGACCGTTTGTGTTTGTATTAATCTCTGGGGAAGTGATTTATCTGTAAATCCGATGTAAGATTAGTCACAGTCCTGGCATGGGATCTCATATACCCCAGTCTTTGGGAGATGTCTTTTGTTGGACGTTAATCAGGGATTTGGCTAAGGTATTTGGGTAGGTAAATGCAAAAGGGTTGGATTTCCCAAGGGTGTGAGTTACTCTCTTAATCGTCTCCAGGTGGGGAATTTTTATTTTATTGTTGGATGTGTCTCTGGTCTTGTCTTTAGGGGGTCGGTAGAAAATTACGTTTGCTTTTTTAATTGCTTTCTCAATTATATTGTCAGGATACTTTAAAGATGAAAGTTGCTTGCGAATTAGTTCAAATTCTTTTTCCAGGAAATCTGGGGAACAAATTCGTAAGGCTCTTAAGAATAGGTTGCTAGCTACACCTATCTTGATAGTAATGTCATTATAGCTAAAGTAGTGAATATATGAAAAGTGAGAACGTTGGTTTTTCTGTATATGGTAAATTTGTATTCTGTCGTGTCTCTGATTATTAAAACATCAAGAAAAGGAATTTTGTTGTCTGTTTCCCATCAACTTTAAATTTGATGCTGGGCACTAATGCGTTTAATTTTGAGAGGAATTCATTAAAATTACCCCACATTATTATCCCAAAATGTTAGTATGTCATCCACGTATCTCATCCACAGCATGTTTTTGGGTTTTATTGCATTTATTACTGTAGTTTCAAAGTATTCCATGTACAGATTGGCTAAAATAGGACTTAAAGGACTACCCATACTACACCCGAATTTTTGCTTGTAGAATGATTCCCCGAATGAAAATACGTTATTAGATGCACATAATTCAACTAACTTTATTATTTTGTCAAGCGCCAAAGGGAAATGATCTGAAATAGGGGGATAATTTTTCCCTTAAAAACTGAAGAACGTCCTGTACTGGTACTTTTGTGAATAGGGAGTCTACGTCAAGGCTTAAAAGTTTTATGTTGTGAAGTGGATATGTGCTTCTCTGAATTTGTGACAAAAGTCTTCCGAATGTTTGATGTGACTGGGAGAAAAAGTGCCTAAAAAAGGAGAAAGGAGGCCAGCTAACCATTTAGAAATTTTGTAATTGAAAGCTCCGGCGCATGAAACGATGGGTCTGAATGGAAGATTGTCTTTGTGAGTTTTGGGAAGACCATAAAAGTAGGGTAATTTAGGATTAATTACTTTAAATTTCTCTAATAGTTCAATACTCTTTTTGTCTTGGCCAATTAATCTTACTTTCCGAAAAAATTCTGTGGGAACGTTCTGGAGGGGATTTTTCGTCAGTTTTCGTAAGTATTTGTGTCGCTAAGGAGCTGGTTGATTTTGTCGAGGTAGAAGTCTTTGTCCATTATTACAATTTTGCCGTCTTTGTCGGATCTACTTATTATAACATCTAACTTTTTTAGCGAGTGGATGGCTATCATGAATCTGCGGGGAACAGGATATTTCTTATGAAGGTCAGTTAAAGCATTTAGTAACACTCCTTTTAAACATATCTCCTCACGGCTGTAGTTTTTGTCAGATATGAATTTATCAAAAGCCACTATGAAGTCTAGGTTGTTTTTGCGGTCTGGCATAAGGGCAAAGGATAAGCCTAAATTTAAAACTAAATGTTGATTTACAGTAAGGGGGGTGTTGGATAAGTTTAAAACTTTGTCTTGTTGTTCAAGATTGTTCCATGCGCTATTATCTATTAGGTTATTTAACTTGCGTAAAAGTCTGTTGGAATGAGTCACGCTATTATAGGCAGCAATGTCGGAACAGAATGAAATCAGATACCTGTATATGTGGTCCGTAGTGAGGAGGCGAAGATTAGATTGAGTTCCATATATCAATCTGCGTAGCACGAAGATGTCGTTTCTCGTACTGGTGATTCTTTCTTCCAGGAAAATCTTGTGTGATAGAGGGAAGGGGTTTGATTGCAGAGTCCATCTCCCGAATCCGTACATTTTTGGAAGTACTTTTGTCACAAATTCAGAGAAGCACATATACCACTTCACAACATAAAACTTTTAAGCCTTGACGTAGACTCCCTATTCACAAAAGTACCAGTACAGGACGTTCTTCAGTTTTTAAGGGAAAAATTATCCCCCTATTCAGATCATTTCCCTTTGGCGCTTGACAAAATAATAAAGTTAGTTGAATTATGTGCATCTAATAACGTATTTTCATTCGGAGAATCATTCTACAAGCAAAAATTCGGGTGTAGTATGGGTAGTCCTTTAAGTCCTATTTTAGCCAATCTGTACATGGAATACTTTGAAACTACAGTAATAAATGCAATAAAACCCAAAAACATGCTGTGGATGAGATACGTGGATGACATACTAACATTTTGGGATAATAAGTGGGGTAATTTTAATGAATTCCTCTCAAAATTAAACGCATTAGTGCCCAGCATCAAATTTAAAGTTGAATGGGAAACAGACAACAAAATTCCTTTTCTTGATGTTTTAATAATCAGAGACACGACAGAATACAAATTTACCATATACAGAAAACCAACGTTCTCACTTTCATATATTCACTACTTTAGCTATCATGACATTACTATCAAGATAGGTGTAGCTAGCAACCTATTCTTAAGAGCCTTACGAATTTGTTCCCCAGATTTCCTGGAAAAAGAATTTGAACTAATTCGCAAGCAACTTTCATCTTTAAAGTATTCTGACCATATAATTGAGAAAGCAATTAAAAAAGCAAACGTAATTTTCTACCGACCCCCTAAAGACAAGACCAGAGACACACCCAACAATAAAATAAAAATTCCCCACCTGGAGACGATTAAGAGAGTAACTCACACCCTTGGGAAATCCAACCCTTTTGCATTTACCTACCCAAATACCTTAGCCAAATCCCTGATTAACGTCCAACAAAAGACATCTCCCAAAGACTCTGGGGTATATGAGATCCCATGCCAGGACTGTGACCAATCTTACATCGGATTTACAGGTAAATCACTTCCCCAGAGATTAATATAACACAAACGGTCAGTTAGGTATGGACAACAGAACTCTGCTATTTTCAACCATATAAATGAACATAACCATAGAATAAACTGGAATATGTCACGTGTAATTTATAGCAGCAACTGCCGGTACAAGAGTCAAATGATGGAATCGGCCTTAATAAAAGAGAAGCAGGTAATGAACATCTCAAAAGGGGCTTGGATATCAGATATCGTCGACGCAGTGTTCATTCAACCAACGCTTAAGAAGATTAAAGGAAGATTATCAGCGGGGTGACCTAAATTGGCTTACTTGTGGACGAATCTCTTGGTATAAATACCACCTTTTCTGTAAACTTTTCTCATTCATATACCTGAAGAGAGAGACAGCAGTCTCTGAAATATAGTACTTTTCTCTCTACATTTTGGTGTTTTATGGGCTCCTTTTATTATATATATATATATATATATATATATATATATATATATATATATATATATATATATATATATATATATATATATATATATATATATATATATATATATATATATATATATATATTATATATATATATATATATATATATATATTTTATATATATAATGCATACATATATATATATATATATATATATAATATATATATATATATAGTATATATATATATATATATATATATATATATATATATATATACAATATTATGTTATAATGTGAGTTTTGTAATGCAATTATGGTTTTGGTAATACAATTAATTCCTCTCAGAAACTGTGTATAATGCTATGAAATGTATATTTTTGTGTTCAGATTCCCATGTTTAAAGATAACATGTTTAAGTAGTGTAAAATTTCATTTTGAAACATACGGAAGGCAGAGAGAGGAAAAAGTAGCGTAAGAGGCGCAAAGAGAGACAGCTCTGTTCGAGCAGAAGTTGCTGTTACCCATCCCCTAGAAAATAGACAATTTAAGCTAATTTTTTATCGTCTACTCACTTTGTTCAGAACGCAGCCAAGGGGCCCTATACTCGATATTGCATCAGAATCCTTCGGGAATCTTCCATACAACTGTATCATTTCATGTTTACTTGCAGTAATTAAAGATTCTATTGCTATGAAACTATTTAATATCTCTAATAAATTAACTCTTATCTCTTTCAATTTGCCAAAAGAGGACTTATCGACTCATATGTAGTTAATTGTGAGTTGGAAAATTCCATGACATAAGTGAGATGACATAATGTGTTTTCGTCTCAAACTTGTATGCTCAACTGCACCCATGCCCATATGCATACAGAGATAGAGAGAAGACTTTCATTCGGCCATGCTCTATGGATGAATAGACAAGCGGGCACATAAAAAATTGATTATACACATCATTATAACCAGTAATCAAGTATCTTAGTTTCATGTGAAAGTTTATGAGAAAAATGTGAATTTAGTGCAATATCTGCAAAAGGTAGCCTAACCAGTACGTATGTTACTAAAATAAACAGTAAGAGAAAGAAGCTATATTAATGAGAAATAAATAAATACATGTAACCTCCACTTGAATGGTAAGGTGCTTTTATTTTTAGAGCAGACGTCATGTTTATGATGAGAGAAAGAAAGAGAGAGAGTATGGTGCACTAATAACACTGATAAATGATGCAGTACATAAAAGGAATGATGTAAACATTTTAAAAATGGAGGGAAGTAAAATAAATACCTAAATTAAATATAATATAGTTAATAAATGCATAAAAAATGTTCACATGAACTGTCATCCAAGTCCAAATTTTAAAAAAAAATGTATTTAATTTCCTTTAACACCACAAGAATAAAAATTACTTCTGATGCATCCACAATGTCAACTTACATTATTCATATCCTAAGCAATGAGAAAAACATATGAATGGTACTGCCATAATTTCATATACATATTTGGTATTCAATAACAAAAACCTTTTATAATGTGTATTCCTACCTGAAGTCATCAGAGCCCTTGAACATATTTCTTGATCCATTATCAATGAAGAGGAAGTGAGTATGGTCTCCATTCAAGGACACAGGCTCGTGGGGTGTAGACAGTCCTTGAACTTTGTACCTGAAGTGAATGTGCAAGATTACTCTTTGACATAGGCAAGTCAAGCCACATAGAATTTTTTATGTTACATCACTGTCTAGAAATGCAAAAGAAAAATTAAGACAAAAAATTACCAGAGACAAGTAGGAAAAGATATTTCACTACAAGTTCAGCAACTTTTAAATCTAACAAACTTCCTGTACTATTTCTTTGTCCACTGCCATCCTAGCCATACCAACCTACTTTACAATGTAGATTTGTAGATCTCGGAAACTTTTAAGATCATCAAAATAGTAACAACAAACACCACATGAAAAAACCATTTTTGGAAATCTATGAGAATAGTTTCTAAAATACCCACAGATAAAAGGAAATACATAGTGATATACCACACTACTAGGTGTGTGATGATTACACCGGTAAAACTATTTTCAAGTCCATAAAGGAAGGTGCCCTTCAAAACACAAAAATTAGTTAAAACCCCATACAAAATATAAAGATTACAGTTATATGGATGTTTTCAGTAGTATGGCCAGCACAGCAAACCTACATGGGTCAAATGCTCAACTCATAACTGACATTCTTTTCAAAGATCTTATCCTTGAAACCTTCAATATCCTTGATTTTGTTCTAAGGATCTGTTTAAATAAGACATAATAGATTTGGAGCTCTTGCATCAAGTTCATGATGTACCCTTGGGTTAAATTGATGGAATTAATTATGGAAACTAAAAATGCAAGCAGACCTGAAGTGTATATATACTGCATATGTTTTTTTTAATCCATGTCTCTTCCTTTAGAAGGGGAAGCCATACAGCATTGCCCTTCTGGCTTTCAGCAACTTATTTTTGGATGAGGCTCCAAGCCTCACACACTTCCCCAAGGATGTTCAGTTTATGTGCCAATGACAATATTTCTTTCCTTCATTGGTTATGTGTGTGAAACTCATTCATAACACTGATTTTTTCCCATCTTAAAACTTTTAAATCTTTAGATAACTAATCGGCTTAAAGTCTTGAAACCTTTGCAGAATGCAAGTAAAGTGTTTAGAGAGTTTTTTAACTTTTATGATACCCTGTTGGTAATCGATAAGGAAACAGTGTTTTTCATTAAAAGAAAACCTATAAGTCATTATCACCAGTGCCTTACAACATTTTAAACATTTTATATAAATTGCAAGGAAAGTTCATACAATACTAACATGCATCAAGCCAAACTTGAGCGTTTTTGCAGCCAAGATGGTTTTGCCTAGACTTTACAGTGTGAAGGTCATAAGGTGAAGACCAAATCATGGCTTGATATCAAGTATCTTCTGAAAATTTGTCTATAATGCCAAGGACTGGGGCACTTTTGCACTTTAAGCCATTCAGTGCTGAAGCAAGAAGTTGAAGTGATTGAACAGGAAGAAGAAGAAAGAAAGAATGAATGACAGTAGTAATGTAAAACAAAAAACTAAAAAATATATGACCTTACTGTTCTTGTGTGCTAGGGACTGGGATGGAAGATTTGGGGGTGTACACAAGTCTATGTACTAAGTCATCAGCAGCTCCTGTTTGGTTCTTTGTGGTCCTGGCTTAAGTGGAGAGTAGTCTTGTACATGCAAAAACCACCTGTGTTTTTTTCAGAGTAGTCTTGTATATGCAAAAACCAACACGTGTTTTTTAAGTGCTTCTTCAAATGGACTACTGAGTCTGTAAAACTTGCATTCATATACCTACTATAAGTCATATCACATTTCCGTGATTCATATACATATATCGAGCTACAATGTCGTTTAATATCTAATTCGCTCTACCTTGGAATTAATATATTTTCCTATATGCTAACGAGGGGAATTTTTTCTCGATAATAGACTTGCTGGACCAGGGCGCGAACCCATGGATCCTTTCAAATCCAGGTAAAAGCTTCACTGACGTTCCTGGATTTGAAAGGATCCATGGGTTCGCGCCCTGGTCCAGGCAAGTCTATTACCAAGAAAAAATTCCCCTTCGGTTAAGCATATATGAAAATATATTAATTCCGAGGTAGAGCGAATTAGATATTAAAGGACATTGTAGCTCTATATATATACCTACTATATAAGTACTATGCTACTCTTTACACTTTTTATAAATCTGTTTAGTCAAAGAAAGTTCAAGTTCAACTCAACATAACATGATAAAGTGTCTAACTTTATAAACATTACAGAACATAAACATCTGATCCCTGAGCTACTTACTTTACAAGCTTAAACTCTCCAGGATCTTCACAGATCAACTTTTTTCTGCCTTCAATATACCCCCAAGGTACCACACCCAAGCACCTTATGCCTCTTACAAGGTCAATTTCCTCCTGAGGAAAAGTAAACAGTAATTTGTAATAGGTAACATTCACATGGCAATGCAAATTTCTGTCTGTCAACAATTTATGTTTTGTAAATAATAACTTCAGTATTTCTCAAACAGTCTAAATGTTGACATATTTACTTACCTCAGCAAAGAAGGTTTTTCTTTTGACCTGGAATAATAATAAAGAAAAAAATAGTAGTACTCCTATAATGTTGATTTAATCATACATATCTATTAACAGCTATAGATAATTGTGTCTGGTATATCTGGGTACAAAGTAATGTGCAGATCTTGAAAACATGAAATAAAACAAAAAATTAGTACAGCATTACAAAGGATAAAATTAATTTTATGCATCTTCACTATCACCACTTTTATGAGGGAATGTGGCAGTTTCCATCATCTCCCTTCTGTGAACAAAATGGTTTCTATCCAAGTTATATGATAAAACTGGTATGATATTAAACTGGTTTAATAAAAAAAAGGATAAAAATGTTAACATTCCGTTTACCTTGGAAATATACTGCCCTTGGTTTACAGCTTCCCCAACGCTTTTCATCACCCCAACATTCACTCCACCAGTGACAATCCAGGCATTGGTTGATTTTACTGCCTGGTAGACAAAAGCAACAAAGAAATATCACAGCACGTTGTCAAGTTTCATTTTCATGAAACAAAACTCAAGAATTATATCACAAGAAAAATTTTGTATTTTAAGAGTTCATAGCAACTTTATTTGCTATCTGAAGTATTTTACAATTCTACAGTAAATTCTTTCTTACAATGAACCCAAATTTAATTGTCTCAAAAGATGGGAAACTTAAGAAATATGTAAGGGGTTTAAATCCTAAAATTCTGAATTCTTGAGGGATCTTAAAATGACCTTCATTCCTTACCTTGCTAAGGCATATATTATGCTGTAGAAAGTGCATTCTTATACAGAGTACATAATGAGGAAAAATACAGTATGTACTGCTTTGATCATCAATTCATTCATAAACCAAAGGAACACAGACCTTTAAAATATGGTGTTAATTCATCCTATCAACACAAAAATATAAATTATATGGATGGGTATGTACTAACAGAACCCCACATAGTATACATGAAACATCACCTAATCGATTAACAGTAGCAACAATTTTCAGAAACCCCATGATTTAGCCAACAATTTTCAGAAACCCCATGATTTAGCCTAGTCATTCAGGTCTGTCACTTCAAGTGACTTAGTGCTCAAGACATACATGTACTACCAAAAATATGATGTTAATAAGGCAATACATCAGATCCATTTCCATTAGGAGACACAATATCTCCAGCAAACCATGGGAAAATCCTCTATACAGGTTCCAGTTTGTTTCAGTCACGATCACGAACTACTCAGTTCATTATCAAGCCTTTCATCAGAGCCAGAACTACCGTGGACTGGAACACTCAATACCTCTTCTTCTAGAAATTCAAAGAGCTTATCCAAAGCAAGCTTTGAAGGCATCCATTATCAAAGTTCATGGTTTGGAAAGTGTAACTGAACATATGACTACCTATTTTCATTTTGTGACTCCAAAATTGCTACCAGACAGGGAAGCGTTTGCCACTGGTCACCAGGTATGGGGATATGTCACATAAACATCAATGAACTAGTAACATACTGATGACTTTTCACATTATGTATATGTAAAGACTATCATTCTTTCTTGTCTTATAGACAATACACTCTGAATCTGGAGATATTCAAAACAATGAATGAGAGCTAGTTATGACTTATTGGCCTATAAGAAAAAACTATTTCAATGTTATAAAAACTTTCCCACTGATTTGTAACTATTATTTGCCAGAGCAACTGTATCCCAAAAAATCATTGTTACACACAGCATAGGATAGAAAACTTTACGAAATGAGCAGTATATGTATCTGCTGATTCTATGCTATAACTTTTATTACCCCTCCCGAGCATTTAAATCCTGTGTACATTAAACATTTAATGCATATTTAATACCTTGATTAAACCAGTGCAAAAAATTTCCTTCTTCTTCCCATCGAGTTTGAAATTCTTGGCCCCACCAGTGACGGATATGACAAGTTGTGGTCGGTTTGGTTCCATCAGTCGCCAATAGTCAGAAAGAAGAGTCACAACACTTTCCATACGGGTATCTTCAGCTATACGAACATACTTTGCCGGTTTGTTAGAGCCTTTGGAAAATAACAAATTTCAGTCAACAACATCACAAACTAGATTACTAATAGGTTTTCAAAATACATGAAACTTCAATATTGGTATTTACAATGCTACACTTTGAAGTTGGTCATTTAATGGCCTTTCTTTGGCTGAGTATCACGATAGCCTTATCCATGGATGCTAAAATACCTAAATTAATGCAATTACAACACTTTATTCATAAGTAAAATACAATTCATTACTGTATAACTTTAATTACTTCCTATGAAGGGAAGGCATAATCCTCCAATATCAGCGGTATAATAATAAGGAACAACTTTTCTCACGATGCAAAATTTTATTCCAACATGAAGTACTTTTGTATTGGATTTAAAAAACTTTCCATTTACATAGTATGAAACTTTCCAATACTCTGCTGAAAAATATTCAATCACTACAAAATTAGGATTAAGGTAACCATGCTTACACCTGAGATATAATCTAAGACAGGATGTTCATATGACCAATCATTTTCTCTTTGCCAGAGGACAAATTTGAATGCTCATTAAAGGAAACGTGTACAATAAATAAAGAGAAAATAAAAGCATCAAGCCCAGTAGCTACAGACGCTGAGGCACAGACTCACAAAATGTATGGAAATGCAGTTTAACATAGTTTAACCAAGATATGCATTAGTTGCCATTTCACACTCTCTACGAAAAGAAACACTTATATGACAGCCTATGGCTCTATAAAGTCACAATTAACATCAAATCTAGATAAATCTACAAATGCAATTGTAAATATGTAATCGTCAAATGCAATTGTAAATATGTATGTTAAATAATCACTGTATTATATACCAACATCAAATTTCTGTTAGCAACAAAACTTAATGTCTTGTAACCTTTTGAGATTTCCATGTAACTGGCAGGAATCTTGAGCATCATCTCATCATAAGTGTAGTACAGAATTACTTAGAATATTAGACAGTATTTACCTTTTGTTTCGTTCACAAACTCAATCTTCCCATAGGCATTAGTAGGGAAGTGCCTAAAGTGTGTCTCAGGCGTCCATTTACTATCAGGTGGAGGTATTTTTGTGTCTCCTAATGTCTGTTTGGGTTCCTGCAGGTAAAACTTATTGTTAGTTATGTGAGCTGCCACTTTTCCTTTGCCCAAAATATTTAAACAGCAAAGACTACCAAATGTTATCTTACTGAAAATAGAACTTGCATCTGAGTGTAAGTAGATAGACTACCTTACATACACAAACCTATTACCTTTTGGTGGAACAAATGACCAAATGCAGAGGTGCAAAATAAGGAAGAGCTTTCATACGTCTATACTAATTCATTAAGCAAACAAACACATTTGCAAGATAAACAGACCAGACCAAAGGAAAATAAAACAAAAGGTTTATTACATTAAAAAAAGGAGAAATATTTAAAGTAGCTTGTATTTTCCTAGGTATACAAACCGGAGCCTTTCATATATGGAGTATCCTTCAGCACAAGCTATGATACTATACATACTAGTTTGTGCTTGCCTGTTTGTATAGCTATTTCTTATATTTATTTGGCATATTTAAGCTAAGTACACATAAGGTCTTTTTCTGAAATTTTAGACAAAGTGATAGCATTTACAGGCCTGGCACTACCAATAGTACCTTTTAAAATCAGGGAATGATGACTGAGAATGGAATCGTAAATATTAGCATGTATTCCGTCCTTTGACTAATCCACATGTATCCCCTAATTTGTACAAATTTCTTTTGTGCATAAAGAAAAAAAGTAAATATATGCAGAGCAGAAAGTTGAGTACTACTTACAACACTTGATGTTCCTACTCACTACAGGTCCTCAGTCTCCAGGTCATCATGAATTTGTGATTTGTCTAATCTTATTTTTTTTCATTGCTGTTCTTTCACGTACCTGTGTCATATATTCCTCATTCATATTTTCTTGGGGTTTGCTTATTGATTCAACCACATAACTTAAGGTAAAATGCCAGGGGTCACTTCAGTAGGAAAATAAAACCAAATATGTAAAGCAATTCATGCTGAAGAGACAACAGCAATAATTAGTAGTATAGTTGTCTGCTTCACTTCTGAGTCTTATCACAAAGGCTGTACAGTGAAATTTTCAATTTTTTAAGCTTAACTCTAACAATAATTTAGCACTCATACCTGTGCGACATCGTCACGTCCATAATCTCTTCTATGAATCATAGGATTATTTACATCAAGTAAGTGTTCCATGGATGGTCCTCCATTGCTAAGCCCCTGTTCTAGAGTCTGGGAAAAAAATCATATGAAATTTTGGCTTTTCAAAATTTTGCTTATTTTTAAGTACAAACATGTATTGTACATGTGCCACTTGTAGAAGAAGTTGTTAAAAGTATAACAAATGTAGTTTGCAGCAGTTTATTTTCTTAATTCAGAGTTTATTATATAAATACTCGACACACTTTATGCAATACCTACCTCAATAATTATTATTATTAATACAACGCATTTTTAGATTGCCACCTAAAATCTCATAATGCTGAAAATTTCCATGCAAAATGCAATGGAACTGGGGCTAAATGGATTCTGCAAAGTCTTCAGAACCATCTACAGCAGGGGTTCTTAACAGGGGGTATCCATATCCCATGGGGGTATGAGAACCACATGCTGGGGGTACGGGACTTGATCTCTGAATATTTGTATAAATTTGATTTTAACGTGTCAATATATACATGGGTACATTTTGTATATTAATAACTACATAAAAATATAATGTAAATGCTTTTGATTTTCTTGTATGTTTTATTCCTAACTAATCATACCTAAAGTATGTATTATACTAAGTATATACAGTGGTCCCCCCATATTTGCAGGGGATGCGTACCAGACAACCCCGCAAATAGCTAGAACCCGCGAATAGTTGGAACCCCTATAAAAATGCTTAAAATGGTCTATTATTTTAGTTAAAACTCAAGAAAACCCCACTAGAAATGTTTATACGTTTTTTTTAATAGTTTTATCACAAAAAGTGCATTTTATGGTAAAATTGATAAAAAAAAACAGGAATTTGTGGATATTCTCATAGAAAAATGCCGCGAATACGTGAATTTCCCGCAAATAATGGGGGTACTAAATGTTCCAGAGAGAAACCCACGAATGCTGAGAAAGCGAATTCGGAGGTCCACTGTTTTAAGTTATGTCAACAAATTGGACTTAGGTGGACTTA
The DNA here is from genome assembly GCF_015104395.2 of Macrobrachium nipponense. NCBI lineage: Eukaryota > Metazoa > Arthropoda > Malacostraca > Decapoda > Palaemonidae > Macrobrachium > Macrobrachium nipponense. Next base: position 33,324,164 of record NC_087212.1, read on the forward strand.
AGCCAAGGCGGTATGGAAACATATTGGGCAATTCATTGGGGTCTGAAGTCATCAAAAGGTTAAGAAATCCTGATCTGTAGTGTGGAACTCCATACATAAAATCTTGTACATGGTGCCCCAAAGTTATGACAGCACTGACTTACAGTATTGCAATCTTACAGTGGTTTTTCATGATCAAAACCAAGTGAAACATACATTTTATTTGTATCTACAATGAAGCCAGAAATTGAAAAGGAAAAGGAGAATGTTGTAATCCATGCAAAGGGGAGAAGATGCAGTATAGCTTCAACAGGTCATAGATTCAAATTCATTCCTGTCTTAGGGAGGAGGGGGAGGAGAAAATACGCACTGAATGTTGTTGTTATTATTATTATTAATATTATTATTATTATTATTATTATTATTATTATTATTATTATTTATTTTATTATTAATTATATTTATTATTGCAAAGCTGAAAGTAACCCTTCTTTTAAAACAGTTTTATCAAAGATTTTTGCTGCGTCAGCTGCATTAATTTTATAGAGGTTCTCCTCTATTTTTCTAATTATGGTTTTCTCATTGTTGTTTCAACTAGTGAGCAATGCACTGAAGGTTGGCATGACGGAAGTAAGTAACTACAAAATTCAATTTTATAACAACACCTGGTGCGTTAGTTAAACTTCCAGGGTATAACCCATAGAGTTTCTTAAGTGTACTATACTATTTGACTATACGTAACACTTACGAAACTCTACGGCGTTGTAATAAAATTGTCTCTTCTAATTAGTACTTACCTTCAACATGCCAACCTTTGGTGCGTTGCTCACCAGATGAAGCAACACTGAGAAAACCTTAATTAGAAAAATAGAGAAGAACCTCTATAAAATTAATGCAGCTGACACAGCAATAATTTTTGATAAAACACATTATTAATATCTCAGAGATATAAATTCCTTTTGAGCAATGCAGGTAAAAAAGGCTATTCATTAGAGTTAATCAGTTACAGAGAATTGTGCAGTTTGATTGTATCTCATAACGGAAGGGACTGACAAGACTGGATTAATTAAAGGATCCAAAAGTGTTGCATTTCACCAACAACCCCACCATAGTGGTCAGTTCAAATGGTCAGTTCACCCTTGAAAACTGGTTGACTAGTGAATTTTTCCTAACTACTTCAAGCCTATCACTTTACATTATACCCTCCTACCCACAACAATATTTTACACACATTTCGTGAATGAATAAAAGTTTACTTTTGTATCTAATACCAAACCACTAAGCCCTTTTAAATTCTAGATTTCCTCATAATTTTTCCCATACAGGAAATACATGAAGATATTGAATTTTCAATGTAGAAATCAAACTCACACATGTAAAGTTAGTGGTCAAGTTCAATTGTCAGTTCACTCTTGAAACTGGCTGACCAGTGAAATTTTCTCTAACTACTTCAAGCCTATCACTACATTATACTGTCATACCCACAACGATACATATCTTCTTACCACCCAATTGGTGAATGAATGTTTATAATGCCTATTTTCTTACGTCAATAAGTTGTTCGTCACTCACTAACCTGCACCTCTACTTGCTGGTCAAAATATGCAATGGCTAAATTTTAACAAAAAATCTTGATAAAAAAAACAGCAACGAGCAAGCAAAAAGGGTAAAAGATGCAAACATCCTCATTCTCCCAGTTTTGACATCCATGAATCTCTCAAATAGGAAAACTCACACCAGGTACTCCTTTTACTTTTCGTGGTACCCCTTTGAACACTCCAACTTTTCAAAAAATTCCCATCTTAATAAAGCAAGCTTCAGAGACTCATCTCATAACTTATAATGACAACAAAACTTCAATAAATTGGCAAACTTTTAGTGATACTGTTGTATATAACATTAAACCACTAAGACCTCTCGAATTCTAGATTTCCTTACACTTTTCCCAAAGAAGTAATACATGAAGATATTCAATTTTCCATGTAGAAATCACCCACAGAAATATGCCAAGTAGTAAAAGGAAGAATTAAAGGGATCATAATGGCATGCAGCTTTGTGACATTCAAAGGAGATCCTTGTGGATGAATATTAATGATATATTACACAATATTAGAATAAAGTGAATCCTTAAAACCCTAGTAAAATACAAAAGACATATGTACAAAACAAAACAAAAGTATATACTACTTCACTATATGTATACTGACTTCTACTGAAGTAATTAAAGCAGCATGGTCTACAATAGTGCTCACAAGTTTCATCAACTCTAGACAAATGAGGATGTACATACCTGTAAATCTTCAGAGATGGTCGGAGTCTGTATAACTGGTATATCAATGGGCGCCAAGGTATTTGACTTTGTGAAAAATGACTTTGACCTACGCATGCCTCCAAATGATAAGGCATTCCGCACACTTGCGGTCAAGCCACCAGAACTCTCAGGTTCATTCTCTGGTTGCTCCATCAGTGTCTTGAAACCTAATTGAGTCTTTGAAAAAAAAAATCACTTATGAAACCAAAGGGTATTGTATGATAGGTATACGTAAATATCGTTTAATATTGAAAACTGGAAGTATTGTACTGTGGATGAACCACAGTACTGTATGGTACATGGCATATTTCATATTTAAACTGTGTCACAACTTCAATAATATATATGATAAATTCTCTTTATAAAATTTCGTTAACCCATACAAAAGACTCGAAAACTCACTAAAGAAGATTTTGATCTGGGAGCAGGTCTCAACAGCTCAGTCAGAGGGATGTGTTCCTCCTGTTTCAGACCACAATAACATGCCTCTGGTGTGAGAGCTTCGGGATTTTGAACATACCTGAAACAATTTTGCCACTAAAATGTATCAAACATGAAAGAAAAGTAACAAATGTTAGGCAAGAAACAGTTCTACTAACAACTAACAAAACAAACTCCATTCTTGGGCCTCACAGCCTTTTAAAACATTCTGATTTCTTTCATCAGATGTGATTGGATAAAAATGAAAAACTCATCTTATAATAAATAAAATATACAATATAAATACAATACATAAATAAAATGAGGCAAAAATAAAATCTTATATATACATAAAAGTGAATGTTTGTATGTTTGTGTGCAATAGAAATCCAAACCACTTGACTGATCTAGACAAAATTTGGCACATGGCCATCATTTGACCCAACTTAGATAATAGGGTAGGTTTCAACCCGTACTCTGTGACAGACAGACATTTATAAATAGGATATAAGAATTCGATTTTGATTTAACATCTCCAACAGTCCCCATAGATGTCATAAACCAGTTTAGTGCACCCAAAAACTTTTTAAAAATTTGGAAATACAGTTTATATATATCAATATCTATGGTTTATATTTATGATTAAAAAACAAGGTGCACTCCACATGGATTTTCTACATAAACATGGACAACAATGCCAAACAAGGCTTTGTATTTGGGGTAAACACACAAGTATGTTAATTAACATTATTATTTTCAACAAATAGCTACTTTTGGATAAACATAAAACCTACTTTAATAAGAAGACAAAAAGAACCACCTAAAGATGACTCACCTAAGGCATTCCTTGCGAGTAAAGTGGGATAATATAAAAGTAATGCTAATGTCTCTGGATTGCAAATTTCTCTTCTGCCTTTGCTGTGCACCCTTTGTTTTGCGTTTCAGGCCAATTTTCTTTCTGCAATATAAATATAAAAAAAACAAATATCCACATGCAGCTCATCAGTTGAAACTTCACAAAATCTTTAAGCTTAGTTTATTGTAAATGGAACAGCAGTCCCAAATAGAAGGGATAAACATTAATCTCGCCAGTCGTAACTTTTGAAAATCTTTAAGACGGCATAAAAGTAATTATCATAAAATATTGTGGCTCTTAAACAACAGGTATTTAAGCAGGCAATACAGTACATAGATCCCTTTAACCGAACATAAACCATTATATACTGGATAAGAAGTTTATATAGTTTTAACTGATATTTTCCTTAAAGATCACTTCTCAATTAACACAAAGTATGACTAGCATGTTTATATCCTGTAAGTAGGCAACTCATATTTCCTTAAATATCAAGCTTGTAACTACAGGTAAGGCGACTGAAAAAACAAAAGACAAACTTTACCATTCTGTCAGTAACTGCCACAAATAGCAGACAGTCTTAAACTAGAATTTTAAATGAACGAGGATTATTTGACTAATGAAAATCTTGGTATACAGGTATTGTAAGGGAAATATTTATACTCTGAACAATAGATGGCATTAGGGGCTGAGTAATCAGTTGCTTCTCCTGTTTGTGGACTAAAGATCCATGTTAATGAAGTTAAGGACTGAAGGTTTTGGCCCAGTGTATCAATTAAGGTAATTGATTTAGCTCGTATTTTCCTTTTGTAATTATTATTGGTGAAAGGTATTTATAATTTTATATGAACATTTATTGTAATAAACGTATTTTACAGTGGTTGGGTCTATCCCTCATCCAGCTTACCTGAAAATTAATCTTGTCAATTGAATATACCTGACAGGTATCTTCATTTTCTCTTTTGGATAACTTTCATGCTTTATTGTTAACTATTTTTGGTGATAAGGAAACAAAAAACTAATAAAGCCATACAATTCTGTGTTCTCTTCCATTAAAACCAAAACTAAAAGAAAGCCGTAGATTTGTTACATATGCGGTACTTAATACCAAAATAAAAAACCCGAATTCTTATTCAAGCTTATAAATCTATACACATCCAGCCATCACACCAATATAAAATGAACTTCGTATTAAAGGTACAGTACTTTAAAACAATTTTGATAACAAAATAGCAACCAGATTCCACCTGAATTCTTTTTAGCTGTAAATCCAGCTTTCTTTACCTTTGCAAAGTCCATCGCTGATCAGTCATAGAGTAATTGGTGAGGTCATTCACTTCAAAGTTCCTAAAGGGATCCAGGGATATTTCAGATCGTCGCACTGAATCGGTAATCATTGTTGACCTCGATTCTGACCTGCTACCTTGAAGCCTAACATGAGTGCCAACTGACCTGCAATGCAAAGTTATGTAGTTATAACGTCACTGCAAAGTTATGTAGCTATCATGTCTTTGCGAAGTTCTGTAGCTATCATGTCTTTGCAAAGTTCTGTAGCTATAATGTCATTCCAAACGTATGTAACTATAATGTCACGGCAAAGTAAACAAAGGCCCATAATTCAACTCTATAAAATTATAGTTTCCCTTGTTTAAAAAAAAAAATTTTTGTTAAACATTTCTGTCCAGTATGAATCCCAAGGATCCAAGGAGATGCAATACAATCTCTTAGTATTTAATCCATGTCAAATATTTCTAATTCATTTCAATACTAGGGCTGCATATAAATAAAATGCATCCCCGAATGAATGTTTGTTGTATAGGATTAAGTACATTAAACAGATCAGGTATCATAAAAAATCCCTAGTTATAGTGAGGATATGCACCTTGTAAATTGCTGTTATTTTTGTTTTCTGGATATGTAACACTACCTTAAACGAATTCTTTAAAAAGCGAATTGAATATAAATTACAAATTCAAGAGCTGAGTTAAAACTGAAAATACGTGTGTGACAAAAAAATGTATAAATTGTATGTAACTGCAATGCCAAATTAACTAAATAAATTAATAAATAACTAAATAAATAAGCTTTCCATCATAACAGCAAAGAAATGTCAGGTAGAAAATCCACGGAACCTCGGACTTGATATTTAAATCTTGTCAAGGTTCATGAGGGCAGGAACTGCGGCAGAAGAGAGCTACTTCTAAGTTAAGTATATCTTTGTTTAACCAGACCAATGAGGTGCTGTTATTAACAGCTCTTCTAGGGCTGGTCCGAAGGATTAGATATTTTATACGTGGCTACGAACCAATAGGTCACCTAGCAATGGGACCTACAGCTTATTGTGGAATCCGAACCACATTACATCGAGAA
>NC_087212.1:33332596-33485096 GCF_015104395.2 Macrobrachium nipponense
TGTCACCTTGACCATTCACATGACATATACAACGAAAACGTGATTGGGGATGGAAGATATGTTTTGCTTAAAAATAATGATAGAAAGTACACAGACTAAACCATGCAGAGGACGCTGTTTTATTCAGTAAACCACAAGATTACAATCCCCCATTAATACAATCATCCTATATTAATAGACGTGGGACTCCGGATGAATCCAAGCAGTAATGAGTACAGAAAGGCACAAAAGAATGAAAAAACGCTACATGGACACAGGATTAATAAAGCTGAATCTTTCGGATATTTAAGAAACAATATGAAATACAGTTTGTCTCAAGTTTGTATAGAAAAAATTATATGAAATACAATTTGTCTTAAGTTTGTATATGGTACAGCACAAAAAAAGCCAAATAAGGTTTAATAAGGTTTAGAAATCGAATAGACTGAAACTGCATGCAAAAGTATGATTTTACATTTCTAAAACGATCTATATTGCTATACGAACAAACTTTATTCTTGCTTGTAAGCGATACAAAGAATAAAGATGCAAGAATATTAAGAGTCAAATGACAGGACAGAGTGGGAAATGATACGATATGGGAAAAATGGAACTACAGAAGTTCCATATGTAGATGAGATGATGATGCAAATGAGATGGAGATAGCTTAGAAACATCTTTTGCATTACACCAGAGTGAATAGTAGTACGTGATGGTGTTAGCTGGGATCCTATGGGCACCTGAAAAGCAGGCAGACCCACACCTATATATATATTTGCATATGAAATATGTGTGGTGAGGCTGGAGATGATTGGAGATTTGTAGAACACAAAGCACAAGAAAGACGTAATGGCAAAATTTCACTAGATATATATATTATATATATTATATATATATATATATATATATATATATATATATATATATATATATATATATCAATCTCATTAATTGAGCGGCTACATGGAAATCTTAGCTTAACGATTAATAATGTTGCCAAGACCAGGAAGAATATTCTTTATTAAATATACTATATAATACGAGCATTTCAGGTATATTACCTCACCATCAGGTTGAAAAATTTACAAGGATGAGAAATCACTGAAATTACAATAAAATAAATTCTTACTAAAATATTCAGTCAAAATGCTAACAAAAGATGAAACGAACAGCAAATACAAACTAAAATATTAAGCACAAAATTACGAAAAAAAACAAAAAACAAACGCAAAACATTAAAATAAAGTGGAATGTAAACAAACTACCACACCCATTTGTGTACCTACTATGAAATCACACTATAGTTAGTTGAATACCGGACGTTAGCCATTTCACTTTAGGTGTAGTAGTTTGTTTACATTTCACCTTATTTTTATGTTTTGCGTTTGTTTTAGTTTTTTCCTTATTTTGAGATTAATTTTTTGGTTTGTATTTGCTGTTCGTTTTATGTTTTGTTAGCATTTTTACTGAAGACTTTAGTAAGACAATTTATTTTATTGTAATTGTGAGGTTTCATACCTCGAATGCTCGTATTACATATAATAATATTCTTCTGGTCTTGGCAATATTATTTAGTGTGTATATATATATATATATATATATATATATATATATATATATATATATATATATATATACTATATATATATATATATATATATATATATATATATATATATATATATATAGAATATTATATATATATATATATATATATATATATATATATATATATATATATATATATATATATATATATATATATATATATACATATATAATTTAGTGCAATTGGACCAACATTACTCCATTCAAATATGAACCTAAATCACTATTAGTCTCACCACAATAGCCACGTTTAACTCGTGAAAAGGAACAGCAGGCCTTCATTACCGTTATTCATTCTTGCTTCCAAATTAAACAATAGTAGGTGACAGAGCATTAATAGGTTCAAATATAACTGACCTACATTTGTAAGTTGCACCGGAATCTTTGCATGCAAGACTATGGTGGCCTTTTATGGCCCAGAAAAAAAAATATTTAAAAAAAATCTTCGAATTAAGTATCTCCATCAATTATTGCATATCGTGATAATAAACAGTCTAGATGCAATCTTCTTATTAACCTTAAATAGAATTGATAATAGCTCCATCCAAATAAGCAACGCTGACCAATTTACAAACTGTAATTTAAGGACTGCAACTTAATACAAAATAGCTTTGCCAGGATATTTTATCAATAAGGTACATATATTCTGCAATTTACTCCAGTTCTTTCCTTCAAGAATTCTATTACATTAAAATTTCTCATGATATTTTGAAATAATGTCAAACCATTACCTAGCGACATTATTTCAACTTGACCTTAAACATGGTATTTCTTCCACCTACCAAACATTCGGCCAATTCCTTTCAACAGCGCTGAAAGTCTACCTGTACTCGGTGGATAATTTTAACCCTGACGGAAATTTATACGTAAATTCAAATACGCATGAATAAGAAGAAAGTTGTCGAGTGAACATGCTTATTACAATGATGATACTTAAGGAAACCACGTATGATTTTGAAGAATGTTTACGGATAAAACGCAGCATAACGAAATACTGCTATGAAGCTACAGGAAAAAAAAAGTCTGGACTGCAATTACGTTTCATGATAACCTACATCCGAATTCTTATTGACATATTTAAAATAATCCTTTCGAAATATTACGCATAAAACAATACAATCATGGCACAAGTTTCGCCCGGTTTAGAATGTTTAGTGCTATTCCAGCAGGAAAAGTAATGAGCCTGCAAGATTTATGAAGTCGGCTAGAATCCGTCTGTTAGATTCAGTCCCACTGGTAATCGACAAGATAATGATACAGACTCGTGGCAAAAATAGACGACGACCTTGGTGTTCTCGAGATCCACATCTTCACCTTTTATATATTTTGAAAACTATAACTTGAATTTTAAAGCCTGAATATCGACGCCCATACCTCAAAGAATGCACAAGGCGACATCAAGGAACGACAATGATTTCAGTGTCAATAAGAAAATGAAACCAACTGGAAAATGAAAAGAAAATCAGTCAGCGAAAAGGAGTAGAATAATGCAGAAAAATAATCCTATAAGATATCGCATACTATACTTTGGTAGAGATTACAGCTGTCTGTAAAGGCAGTTCCAAAACGCTACTGGAACCTGGGTGGATTTAGAAAAAGTTCAACCCCTAAAGCCCCGTCCACACGGTCGAACTTTGCCGACAGACTTTGTTGGATGTGACGTCAGAAGCGGAGAAACTGCGGATAAGGTTCTGACATTTCCCTCTTCTGACGTCACATCGCACAAAGTCTGTCGGACAAAGTTCGACCGTGTGGACGGGGCTTAAGGGGAGTCCAAGGAGTGATATTTCTTTTCCTTCTCGGATGACGGAAGCACGAAAGGTAAAACAAATATTGATCATCTTTTATACATGAATTATGAATGAATTCTGACGTGGCGGATTAGTCACAACGGTATTAAAACCTTACCGGTTTTCGATCATGGGTATTCAAGCAATTTCCGTAGGTGTTGATTTATATTATTCTTCCTTACTGGGAATTTTATGACGCTCACTTTTCCACTCAAGGTTATAGTCTCGAATTCTTGACACACGCGAGTGGATCGAAGTGCAATATTATGTGAGAGCAAAACCAAATTCACCATTTAGAATTCCAGTACCAGACAATAAAATACATTCCTCCTCCTACGGTCCACTGTCAATCTCACACAGCGAGCGAGCATGATTGTATATTAGTGAATGCGCAAAAACAAAGACTTAGGTATACATACGGGAGAGCAACAGTTCACACATGCAAGACATTCACACACACATCAATATATATATCAATATATATATATATATAGATATATATATATATATATATATATATATATAATATATATATATATATATATATATATATATATATATATATATATGATATATATATAATATATATATATATATATATTGCCAGTCTATATTTCGTTAGCGCAGTTAAACAAAACTGTGGTAGGTCAACCTGACTAAGAATTCCAGGAGGATGCATTATGGGTAAGAATTCCGATATCAAATTCTTTGCCATGGTTGCGCAGTTCGAACGAGGAACATAAAATATAAACAGCAACATTCGAAGCCCTTTAGATACTGTCGGAAAGTATGATTACTTGTCTTTGAATAAGTCTTTTAAAAGTCTTTTAGAAGAAATTTTCTTGTTTTTTCAGTATCAACGGCTGTAGTCCCCTTAACTGCAATCCAGGGTATAGTTCAGTGTCTTGGCATATTGATCAGTTGATGGAAATGACATTTAATTGCTTCAATGGATGGAAAGTAAATGAACATAATCTAGTACAAAAGTGAACGTGCAAATAGTGTTGTTTACAATTTGTATAAATACAGTGCATGGACCGAAAGCCCAGGTATAAATAAGCATAATTTGAAATTTGTCGTAATGCAAATATAAAAAAATTCTATAATTTTGGTGGATTTCATCATAAAAAAGCACGGCGTATATTGGGTTCACTTTAAAAAAAAAAAAAAAAAAAAAAACAAAAAAAAAAAAAAAAAAAAATATATATATTATATATATATATATATATATATATATATATATATATATATATATATATATATATATATATATATATATATATATATATATATATATATATATATATAGTTTACATTTATATATCGCCTCTCCTCCTAGCTATTTCAAATTTACTTATTTGCTAGAAGAGCAGCCATTTTTACCCCCACTTTTACGAATTGGGGGATCGGCATGTCCGTCTGCTCCAAAGATGGGGGGTAATAAGCCGTTAAGACTAGAGACCCAGTGTAGCTTAAGAAGGGCAGGTCGTGGGGGTTATATGGGCTGCTGGGTAGGCTTTAGGTAGTCCTAGCTTTAAGACCTCTTTTCCCACAACTCTGCTGGCTGTGTTTTGCATCTTTCCAGGCAAGGCCGCAGGTCCTGCTTATACCGAGGTCCCCGCGAATGCCCTGACACCTCTCTCAGTCGACTCCAGTTCCTATAGCGGACAGATGTGTTCGCCTCTGACTTGTTGTCAGCCCTTTGTTCATCATCGCTGGCTGGAGCCCTCACCAGACACACGCTACATGTGCAAGCCACTAAGGTACATCTCGAAAGTGCAAATTCCAACCAGCCCCTATTTCTCCAAGATGAATCTTGATATTTTCATTTTCAAATTTCCATTTTCTCACTCCTCTAACAACATCCTTTGTCAACCCTCGTAACACGTGCCACCCCTGTGACCTGTCAAAGATTAAGATCTTCATTGAGCATTTCATTTAGGCACTAGAGTTCCTTCCTTGTGTGTGATTAAAGATAAACACCCTCCATAGTGCTTTAGCTGTAATATTGTGGAAAAAGTCTTTAATTTTATGTTGTGTGTAATTTGGGAATTAATTTCCAGATTGCCCCTGCAGCTCTGTGCACCCCGTCTCCTTGCAAGCGCTTTTATTACCTGAAAACAGAAATTTGGAACCCAGCTTTGCAGCAGATGTTGAATTCAGCCATTTTTTCCATATCGGGGATAAGAGTAATCCAGACAGTACAACGGTGCTCTTCCCACGTGGCCTATATGCCTTGCCTTTATCTCGGGCCATTCAATGTTTTCTTGTAAATAAATGTAATTTAGATTAATTTGCTGAGTTTTCTGGCGACCTTCCAAGAATAAACCAATCCCAAAAACTCAAGGTAAGTCATAAGCGCTCCATTTTTTTCTTTTTCCCCTTACGTTTTTGACTGCTGGGTCAAAATGTAAATATATATATATATATATATATATATACATATATATATATATATATATATATATATAATTATCATATATATACTATATATTGTATATATGTATATATGTATATATATATATATATATATATATATATATATATAACATATATATGTATATATATATATATATATACATATATGATGTATACCATATATATATAACATATATATGTATATATATATATAGCATTATATATATAACAATATATATATACATATATATATATATACATATATAAATATATATAATATCTATATATATATTATATATATATATACATATTATACATATAGTATACATATAATAATGTATATATATGTATATATAGATATATGTATAAATTTATCTATACATATATATGTATTATTATATATATATATACATATATATGTATAATATCTATATATATAATACGCCTCCATATATATATATAATCCATAATAATGTATATATATCTATATCTATTATATATAATATATCTATATATATATATACTATATGTATATATATACATATATATATACTATACCTTATATAATACTATATATATAATATTATATATATATATATATATGTATTATATATATCTATATATATATGTATATATTAGTATATATATTATATATAAATCTATAATAATCACACAACATATAATGAATCAGTTTACATCAAAATATACACAATGGATTCCAACAGTGTAAGCGCATCTACTCGTCCGTCCTAACCTAGGATTCGAACCTGGGTCCACTCGTTTATTGCATCGATCACTCCAGTAGGCTCATACCTACACATACACGTACACAATACACTTGCACGTACACAATGCACTTTCACTTACACGATACACTTACGAGGGAGGGAAGGGAGACAGCTGAAATATCACAGACGATCGAAAAGACATCAAACAAACCATAAAACAGAAAAAGAGAACTCAATCAATTAAGCAAAAACAGTCGGTAAATTGGTCAGTGACTCACTACATCAGGTCAAATATGTGACTGAGAAGGCGTGAATCATTCTGTGCAAAAAACTTCCAAGATACACCTTTCTGACATGACTCAACTCTTGTATATGTTTTTGTAAACATTTTCTTGTGAAGGGAATTGTCATTTTCAATATCATCATCTTCATTTGTTGCTATACTTACTCCACCATTTTTGTTTATCTTTCTATCTAACCTCATTTTTTATTTTAAAGTTTGCTTAGAAAGCCTGAGTGAGAGAAAGAGAGAGAGACTAGATTAGAATAAAATAGAATACACCAGAATATAGAATTTAGGACAGACAAGGGTCAAGTACTGGGACCTATGAGGTCATTCAGCGCTGAAACGGATGCTGACAGGAGGAAAACCTCGCCGTTGCACTATGATACAATTGTCAGGAGAGGGTGGAAGGTTCTTATTCTCTTGAAAGAGAATAAGAACAGAGGTACAGAAAAAGGAATGAAATGGGTTGCCGCTAAGGGACGAAGGGACACTGCCAAGATCCTTAAGAAATGCCTACAGTGTACCACGTAAGAGAGAAAGAGAAAGTGAAAGTAATACGACATGCAGCCACAGGTCCTTGAACATGCGGTTTATAGTAGCAGTTACCATTGACAAAAATGACATAAGGGTTGTAGTGTGGTATGACTTGCACTCCCGTAGGATTTCGCTGTCAAAATTGATTTTACTGCATATTCTGGTTCCTTTGGGTGTATACTGTGGGAAAGTGGAGGGTGTCAAATTTTTCGACCCCCCGGATACCACACCCCCCGCCCATGGGGGCTTTTTGTCTGGGGGGTCCCAGTACTCTCAATATTTTCAAATCGGCTAATAATTAATCGATTTTGATGATTTTTGGATGCCTTTAGGGGTTTTTGAAGATGCTGAGTCAATTTGTGACACAATAAAGTAGATTGGAAGTAGATATCATTCATTTCCAGCATACGAGTGATTGGAACATCGTACGGAAACGTTACCGAACACGGTCCGATCGACAAAGTTTGTCACAATCTTACAAACCTGCTCATGTAACACCTCGTTTTCGGGTTTTCAGGCATGGCAGGGCGAATGAAGCCGTTGTTTTTCTCAACAAACCTTTCATTTTAGTCATGGCATGTGATTTGTCTATGACTTAACAAAATATTATTGTGTGGTTTCAGGTGTGATGTATTCTAAGACGAAATATATGGCACACTGTTTGCATTATCTCCAATGAGGGTGCACCTGCAACTCGAAGACCGGTCATCAACCCTTCAATGTTACAAGAACTTCTGAACTGTTGTCAAGAGAAAGAGGCGTTAAGTCAGACCAACCTAAAGACCATAGCAGACCATTTAGGAAAGTTTGAACAAGCGATCAAGCTTCAGTGCAATATCATAGTCAGTGTAGAAAATCTATTGTTAACAAGGCCAAAACTAACAGACTTTAAAAAAAATAATAATAATAATAATAATGACAACAAATCTAGCTATCCCTGGTTGCTCTCGGCGAGTACCCGGGCGCCCATCTATACTCTGTTTTTTTCCATCTGTCCATCCGCCTGTGGTGTTTTCGCATGGTAACACTGCGTCCCAGGCTTTAAATAGTTACGCTATGTGTTAGGTAAATAAAAAGATATCTGGGTTTACATTTGCAACTAAAGTGTGTTTTAATAATTTACTGTATGCGAATTACACCATTAATATTCGAAATAGGATATTATTTAAACCCCAGGACGCAGTGTAACCATGCGCAAACACCACAGGCGGATGGACAGATGGAAAACAACAGAGTATAGTGAAGTAGACTCCCGACCCAAAAGAACGAAAACTGTCCAGAAAGCCGAGGCTTGCATGTTTGCTTCATGCAAATTTTGTTCTGATGAAGGTGCAAAAGCTCTGCATCGTGTCTTCTCAGATAACATGGGGCACACTTTCCTAAACATAAAACTGAAGAACTCAATTTAATCTTGTTAGGACTTCCTTGACTTGCACTTGAGAAGCACAGCCAACGAAATTGCTTGCAGTAAGCAAAGCGCACCTGTAATCGAGCAAACGTTGATGACATGACTGTCATCCGTTCCCAGTGTGATGAGTTCCTCCTCATTGTTCAGAACACCCTTGTTAGTGACGATGTCTCTGTTACATACCATGGCTGAATTGAATGAATACCTCTCAGTTTTGGAGAGATATCAAGTACAAGTTAGCAGCACAGGAAACTACCGTAAGCACCTGAAAAATCTAATTACCGAGCGCCTTCCGAACGTCCATGTCATGAAACCAGTTCGGAAAAATTAGCCCGAAAAAGGTAGTTCTCCAAACAACACTGAGCAAGGCAATTGAGATGCTCCAATACAGAGGATGGTCTTTCAAAGACAGCTTTGAAAACTTGGTAAATCCCCCACTACCTCATTCTTCATTGAGCGCCTTCTTTTCGGCAAGCATGTTCTCAAGATGTCAAGGAGCCGCAACCAAGAGGTACACAAACTCAGTGATGTAGCATGCCAGTTTCTGGTTCAGAATACCCGAAGTGATTGTGAGGTGGAATATCAGGCAAAGAAAAGCTCCTCTGAGCAGACAGCACAGACTCCCCTGTCAATGGGTTTACCTCTTGCCATTCACTCCAGTGTGCGTGATAAGAATCTTGTCCGTAACTTAATTGACCCCTACATAAGCTGTGCTTATCAGAAAATTCTCTACTTTGAAAAGCGTCTAGAGCAAGCCGTCATTCAACGAGTCAATTTGATGGGTGGATTTTGCTTGCCAGATTTTGTCAAAAAAAGGTGTAAACATCTGGTTTGCAGTCGACAACACTAACTACTTAGTAGACACTCCCACTGGACAAAACACATTTCACGGCACACTTATTGTCATCAACCAGACGGCAGAGGATGGTGTTCCAGTCAACAATCCCCTTGTTCTTCCAGAAAAATGGCAGTCCCTTGAGCCGCTCTCACTGGATATCTGTTAACTGAATGAGCCTGTCATCAAAAAGAAGCCAATACGCTTCGATGAATACCAGACTGGCAAACGAAAGCTGACATTTGGAGATTTTATTGAAACATGGGGACATTGGCAAGTTACTTCGTATCTAAAAACTACTTGGACAATATCAACTCTAATTGTCCAGTAGAAGTAGCAGATCATCCCATGAACAAACAGCAGAGACAACCCTGTGGTCAACAACGAAGTGAAGACAGCCAATGCCAACATCTTGCACAAGATCACCACGAAGACGATCAAGAGACAACTGATGAACAAATGACAGAAGATCAAACGACGACAGACATTCAACATGAAAGCCACACAGGAAGTCTAGTCATCAAAACTAAACACTATCATACCACAAAGCTAGATGTAATGCCCACCTGGGCTGCAACAAAATCTCTGCTGATGTCACAGTCATCTTCTGCAGCCCTTCGGGGAATTTACAATGACAAAGCTTACAAACATGGTATCGAGTACCACATCACGACATGTCTGGCCATCATGATGATGAAGTTTGATGCGATGTTTGCTATCATCCCACCTGGAGCACTGTCAGTCAAATGCTCTGATTTCAAGTGTGCTCTCCATGAAAGAAATCATGAAATGACTAAGATATTTGAGGACATCCCTGGAAAAGGGAGAGTGCGCACCAGGGAGGTGCCTTAGCCTACCTGCACCACGACCTGTGCTTGAACTGACCAAGTGTGCCTGTAGATCTGGATGTAGAGGAAGATGCAACTGTTCCAAGAACGGCCTTCCGCGCACCCCACTTTGTAAATGTTATGGTGTTAATTGTTCAATTACCATAAAAAATGATGGACATAATGTTGACGATGAGGATGATGATGATGATGATGAGTGACAAGTAACGAATGGTACCATGTTGACATACAGCATTAGCTATAATTCTAATGCTTAACATGGTGGTCCAAGTTCGATTCTCGGCTCGGCCAACGCGAAATCAGAGGAATTTATTTCTGGTGATAGAAATTCATTTCTCGATGTAATGTGGTTCGGATCCCACAATACGCTGTAGGTCCCGTTGCTAGGTAACCAATTGGTTCCTAGCCAAGTAAAAATACCTAATCCTTCGGGCCAGCCCTAAAAAAGCTGTTAATCAGCTCAGTGGTCTGGTAAAACTATGATATACTTAACCTCTAATTCTTAACAATAGATCCAGTGTTTCTGTGATTTAGTTTGTCTTCTTGTCTGGTCGATACTATCAGCCATAGGGGTGCAATATGTAGTATCTTACAGTATGCAGTATTGCAATCATTTGTTCTGGTCAGTTGTGTTTGTCTCACGATGCATTATCGTTCTAGCCTGAAGTTGTGTTTATTTTCATGTACGGAAAGCATTTACATTTGATAATATGAGGGTTACTTGTTTATCAAACATATCCCTTCTAGCTCAGTATTTGACAATGTGGCTCAATAGGTTGCGTGAATTGTCACATTATAATTTACATAATGTACTCCCGGTAATTTTTTTAACAAAAAATAAATACTTTTGTTTACGTGTATGGATGGCTTATTTTCCACAAAACTAAAGGTTTGTTAAGAAAAGCAACTGCTTCATTCGCTGTCATACTCGAAAACCCTGAAAAAGATGTTACATGACCAGGCTTGTAAGATTATGACAAACTTCGTCGAACGTACCGTGTTCGGTACCGTTTCCTTACTGTGAGTTGAATATAGAATTTAGGTCAAATGCAATGCACTGGCACCTATGAGGTCATTCAGCGCTGAAATGGTAACTGACAGAATAAGATTTGAAAGGTGTTACAGGATGAAAACCTCAGAGCAATTACGCTATGAATCGAGTATTAGGAGAAAGGGTGGAAAGTAAGATGAAGAAAGAGAATATGAGTGGAGCCACAGTAAAAGGAACGAAAGCGGTTGCAGCTAGGGGACAAAGGCACGCTGCAAAGAACCTTAAGTAATGCCTACAGTGCACTGCATGAGGTCCACTGACGGCGCTACCCCCCTACGGAGGTTTCTGTACTGTGTCCGTTGAAAATGAATGATATTTCCAGTCTACTCAATTGTGTCACAAATTGATTCAGCATCTTCAAAAACCCCTAAAGACATCCAAAAATCATCAAAATCGATTAATCATTAGCTGATCTGAAAATATTGTGAGTACCGTGACTCCCCGGAACAAAAAGGCCCCCCATGGGGAATCAGGGGGCGAAAAATTTGGCCCCCTCCACTTTCCCACAGTATACACCCAAATGAACCAGAATATGCAATAAAATCAATTTTGACAGCGAAATCCTACGGGAGCTGTTTTTCTGACGAAGTCATACCACACTATTGTGGGGGAGGAGGAGACGTATAAGTGCTTAAGCGACCAATGGAATTATATGTATAGATCACGCATACATACAAACATTGCAAACTACCATATTTCCAGTGGGTTTA
Source organism: Macrobrachium nipponense (assembly GCF_015104395.2). Taxonomy (NCBI): domain Eukaryota; kingdom Metazoa; phylum Arthropoda; class Malacostraca; order Decapoda; family Palaemonidae; genus Macrobrachium; species Macrobrachium nipponense. The sequence continues at coordinate 33,344,792 of NC_087212.1, forward strand.
AGAACCCTGACCCTCTTAGCCACAGAACCGTAAACTACGTACTTCTCCCGTCACTCTTTCGTGACTTCAGAAAAATAAATTATTTTTTCTAAACCTCTTTCATTTTCTCTACCTCCAAACATTATGATCCATCTTCTCATTTTGTCGAAACTTTTTCATAGCATCGTCATATGTTCACATTATCCCTCACCCTACCAATCTTCCTCATGCCACACATACTATTTACACAATTGATCCCAGAAGTTTCGGCCATTTTCTTTCATTCATTCAATCCCCGAAATGAAATGCTGCTCACCTACTTTTATTCGCCGTTCCTCTCATCCTACCAACATCTATAACATATTCTCCTTAATGCCTGTTAGAATCAACTATTTTCATTCCTCCACTATCCACACCGACATTCGTCAGTCCATATACCTAGCTTCAATTTGTGTCAAAATGTTTTTTTTTTTTTTTTTTTTTTTTTTGTTTTTTTTTTTTTTTTTTTTTTTTGCTCAAATTTACTTTTAACTTCCTACTATGAAGGCTATCAGCAGTTTCTGCAACGTCTCGTCAACACCACCAGTTTATGCCATCAACCCACTCTATCACGTTCATCAATATTTTCACCCTGTATACTAAAGAAGAAGAAGAAGAAGAAGAAGAAGAAGAAGAAAGAGAAGAAAGAAGAAGGATAGAAGAAGAAGAGAAGAAGAAGGAGAGAGAGAGAGAGAAGACAGAGACCTTACAGACCTTACAGTTCGTTCGGGTTGCCCCAGGTCCCTCAGTGTGAGGCACCTCTAATGTCTACCAGAGAGTTGCTAGTACATCTTCCGGTATATTTTGCATCTTCCAATCTTGGATGGTCTGGGATGCAGTTTAGATATTTGTCGAGCTTATTCTTAAACACATCTACGCTCACTCCTGATATATTCCTCAGATGAGCTGGCAACGCATTGAATAGACGCTGCATTATCGATGCTAGTGCGTAGTGGATTAATGTCCTGTGTGCTTTCCTTATTTTTCCTGGTATTGTTTTGGGCACTATTAATCTACCTCTGCTTGCTCTTTCTGATATTTTTAGTTCCATGATATTTTCTGTTATTCCTTCTATCTGTTTCCATGCCTGAATTATCATGTAGCGTTCTCTTCTCTTTTCTAGACTATATAATTTTAATGATTGTAGTCTTTCCCAGTAGTCAAGGTCCTTAACTTCTTCTATTCTAGCTGTAAAGGACCTTTGTACACTCTCTATTTGTGCAATATCCTTTTGATAGTGTGGGTACCATATCATATTGCAATATTCAAGTGGACTACGAACATATGTTTTATAAAGCATAATCATGTGTTCAGCTTTTCTTGTTTTGAAGTGCCGTAACAACATTCCCATTTTGCTTTACATTTTGCCAAAAGAATTGCTATTTGTTTGATCATTGCATAACATGTTCCTATTCATCATCACACCAAGGTCTTTAACTGCTTCCTTATTTGTGATTGTCTCATTATTAGGTCCCCTATATGCATATAGCTTTCCTTCTCTGTCTCCATAATTTATTGATTCAAATTTATCAGAGTTAAATACCATCCTATTTTCCTCTGCCCAATCATATACTTTGTTAAGGTCTCTTTGTAGAGCGTTCCTATCTTCATCACAAGTAATTTCTCTACTTATTCTTGTGTCATCAGCGAAACTACTCACTACCGAATCCTTAACATTACTGTCTATGTCTTCAATCATAATAACAAACAGTATTGCAGCTAACACCGTACCTTGTGGCACACCGGATATTACCTTGGTTTCATCCGATTTCTCATCGTTTGCAATAACTATCTGTTTTCTGTTGTGTAAAAATTCTTTTAACCATCTTCCTATTTTATCTACGATATTGTGTTTTCTAATTTTCTTTGCTAATATATTATGGTCTACTTTGTCAAAAGCTTTTGCAAAGTCTAGATAAACCACATCTGTTTCATTTCCGCTTTTCATATTTTTGAATATGTTCTCACGGTGGACTAACAGTTGGGTTTGTGTACTTTTTCCGGGTACGAAACAGTGTTGTCCTATATTAAACAAATTATTTTTTATTAAATGTTTCATAATATTTTTCTTCATTACCCTTTCATACACTTTCATAATATGTGATGTTAGACTCACAGGCCTATAATTACTTGCCTCAAGTCTTGATCCACTTTTGAAAGTAGGGGTGATATATGCTAATTTGTGCTCATCATAAATCTTGCCTGTATCTACACTTTGTCTTAATAATATTGCAAGTGGCTTTGCGATAGAATGAACTACTTTCTTTAACAAAATAGCAGGGATTCCATCAGGCCCTGCAGCAGCTCCATTTTTAATTTCATTAATTGCCTGCACAATATCAGCTTCATTAATTTCTATGTCAGCTAGATATTCACTATTTTCGTCCCTTACTTCTATATCATTATCTTCATTATCTATTCTAGGGGTGAATTCTCTCTTATATCGTTCTGCCAGTATGTTGCAAATTTCCTTTTTTTCATTCGTTAATCTCCCTTCAATTCTCAGAGGGCCTATTTCTATTCTTCTTTTATTCATCTTCTTCGCATATGAGTATAATAGTTTGTGGTTTTGCTTGATATTTAATAGGGTTTTTTCTTCCAATTCCCGTTTTTAATTTTCTTTTGATTGTATAATCTTTTGTTCTGCATTTTCTATCTTACTTTTTAGTTCTATAACTTTCCATGCATTTTTTTCTTTTGCAAGACCTTTTTTCCACTTTCTGATTTTCTGGAACAAGATCCTTCTGTCTCTTGGTATGCATGAATGATGTTTACTTTTCTTCTTCGGTATATATTTATCCACTATTTTCTCTAATATTTTATATAATATCTCCGTATTTACCCTTATGTCATCGCTTACGAAAATGTTATCCCAATCTTTGTTTAATTCTTCATTTATTTCTGACCATTTTATATTTTTACTGTAGAAGTTGTATTTTCCATATCCTTCCCACTTTTTCATTTCTTGCTTATCTCTGTTTTCACTTGCTTTGGAATGAACTGTTAATTCTATGACATTATGGTCTGAAATACTCGCATTATAAACTATTATTTCTTTAACATAATTCACCTCGTTCACAAATACTAGGTCTAAAGTATTTTCCTTTCTTGTTGGCAGGTGATTTATTTGTTGAATGTTGTATTCTAGTAGCATATCTAATAGCTTTTCGAATTGCCTCTTATCTTCTGCACTACTATTACTCTCTTTTTTATATGTATAAGTACATCCACAATCTCCTATTCGTTCTTTCCATTCTACGAAAGGAAAGTTGAAGTCACCAGATAGGAGAATAGTCCAGTCCTTGTGATTTCTACATATATCATCCAATTTTTCAATTATTAAGTCAAACTCTTTAGTATTAGGAGGTCTATATATTACTATGTTCATTAATTTTTCAGATTCAAATTCTACCGCTATTAGTTCACATTCTGAGTTACTATATTTCTCATATATTTTTCCTTGTTTTTTGTCTTTCCCATATATTGCGGTTCCCCCTTGATTCCTATTTTTTCTATCTGATCTATAAGTTTGGAACCCTTTTATTTGATCATCATTCCCAGTCTCTTGGGAATACCAGGTTTCACTTATATTCATTATATCTATTTTCTTTTCAATTTGGGTTAGTTCTTCTAAGTACTCTATTTTTCTTTTTGAGTTACTCGTAACTAAACCCTGCGCATTCATCACTATGATGGTTTGCGTGTTTTCTCCTTCATTTAATATTGGTAGTAATAAGGATTTTCCCATGTCTCTTTCCTGTTCTGGTATGTTGTTCTTTTTTTTCATTTCCAGAAATTCTGACATTAAAAAATCCAACTTTTCCATAATATTTGATCTTCCTTCATCATAATTATTCATTTTGTGTCTGAATCTGCAATTTTCTCCGTTTCTGCAATATCCTCTTGCATAATAAATACAGTTATTATCCCTTGAGTAGAATTTTGGAGCTGATGCATTGAAATTTTTTGCTGACATCTCTGCATATCTCATTGGTGGTTTGCTTTTCTCTTTTACCTGATATTCTTGATTTCTCTCTTTATTTGTTTCTTTCTTATTTTGGATTTTATTACTTGGTTGGTTATTTATTTGATTATGATTCATGGCTACAGGGTGCATATATTTGCATTTTTTGTCGAACTTACATCCTTTTCCTTCTTTTAGGTTTTTGCATATTTTTGGATGCAGATCTCTGCAATCATCCCCATATCCATCTAGGTATGCACATTTACCATATATTTCATAGTTGTGACATACCTTAGGATGTTTGTAGTAACATCTTTCTCCAAATCTGCAATTCCCTCTTTTCAAAAGGTTGCAGATTTTGTCTTTCTTGTCTATTTTTTCCTCTTTCCCGTCATTGTGTAGATCTGGGTAGAGCCTCTTCGGGATTTGCTTTTCTGTTGCCATATCGTAATTTATTTCTTCGTAGGTATGCTGCTTTATTGCCTCATATGTAGTATCAATGAGTATCTCTGCATCCATACTTTTTATCTGTTCTTTGTTTTCCTTATTTTTTTCTGTCATTTCATTTTTTTTTACTTCTCTTCCGTTTTTCCTCTTCTTCTTCTTTCTTTCTTCTTCTTCTTCCTCTTCCTCTTCTTCCTTCTTCTTCGTTCTTCTTCTTCTTCCCCTTTTTCCCTTTTTTCTCTTCTTCCTCTTCCTCCCTTCTTCTTCATCCTCAACTATTTGTACATTCAATCTTGATTTAATAACATTGTCTATCCATGATAGACATGTTGAACAAAAAATTCTTGTATCTTTTCTCATATCTTGTATTACCTCAGCACACTGTGGATGGGTCGGAATGTTGCATGCAGCACATTTTCTGATTAGGTTTTGTGGATTGACTATGCTATACCAAACCTTACACAGTTTGCATGCTTTTGGCATTCTTTTTCCTAATGCGTCAATTAGGATATTCACAAGATTCACCTTATTCATTTTCTTTGTCGGAATATGTTGGTTTATGTATATTTTCTTTATGAGTCTCTTGACCACTTGGATTTTATTTGGAACTTCTTCAATTATTTTCAAGATGTTTTCATTAGATTTTTTCCAGTTTGAAGGATTATATCCTTCTAATATATCTATGAATGCTTTTGTATCTTTTTGGTTAGGACTGTTGCTGATTTCATAGATGAGAAATGCCAGTTCCCTTCCTGCTACCTCATCGTATTGCGAATCTGCTAAACACGCTAAATTACGCCATCTCTTCCCGCAGTTGGAACTTACTGCCATCTTGTTCTGATTTACAGTATTACACTTGATAAACTAACTTAGAAGACGCTTTATCCTACTATTTTCACACTAATCTTATCACCGATAGTTCACGAACACTTCTAGATATTTCTCAAATTCTAGTCGTATGTTAAACTTGTGATATCTGTTGATTAATCTGATTTCACGCGGGAACGTCTCATCAAGCAAGATGGAGAGAGAGAGAAGGACGTTAGCTCTCGGAGTAATTAACTGCAAAGCATAAGAAACAGAAGGACAGAGAATATGAAAACTCGAGAAATGACAGTAAAGTAACCGATCTATAACGGTTCTGGTCACGTGGACTGAACATTAAACGAAACGGAACCAGATGATTTAGAACGATCTTAAATCAGCCAAAATGCGTTTACTTAAGGGGACCACCTCCCGGTCAGGGGGCCAGATAGGGAGGGTTTGGGGTCGGAAAACCATTTTTTCTTTTTTTGGCTATTTGTGTTGCTAAGGGTACTGGCTTGCCAAACACAAAAGATTATACTGAATTCGTATTACAAAAGGCCTAAAAATGCAATTTTCTACAGGTATATGTATATGAGCCAAAATGTTCATTTACGTAAAAAAGTCAAATAGCATACTCATTTATTCAATATAACTTTTTCTTACAGTGCTATATTACTGGCTTGCCAGACACAAAAGATTATAGCTGAATTCGTATTCCAAAAGGCCTAAAATTGCGATTTTCTACAGGTATATATGAGCCAAAATGTTCATTTACGTAAAAAAGTCAAATATCATACTCATTTATTCAAAATAACATTTTCTTACAGTGCTATATTACATTGTCGTATGATAGCATTTCCCGATGGATATGGCAATGCTTAGAAGAACTGATAGAATCCCGCAGACAGATTCAGTTGCCCACAAGAATTGAAAGGCGAAGCATACATAACTTAGTGCTCTTGATTTTTTTGTAATTTTACGTAATTCTTTGAGGTATTGTTTATTATAAACTGTAACCATGCCTCGTAGAAAGCATCAGAGACAACGTAAATTACTGACAGAGACAATGAAAATGGTACATGAAGAAACAAAGGTCCAAAGAATGGAGCCAGTTTTATTGGGGTTTAGGTAAATAAATATAGTACATGGTAACTTTCAAATGCGTGTTTCTCGAAACTTTAAACCCTTATAACTTTGCCAATTTTTAACCAATTTCAAAAATTTTGAGCTCAAATGATTTGTAGATAAATTCTGCATAATTATCATTATATACATTTTTGAATGTTTTTGAATATTCAGTTTGAGCTTATGTTTTTGTTAAACTTTTGTCAAAATTTTTTTTTTCAAAATTTGGTGTAAGTATTAGGTCAAAATGCAAAAAGAAAAAGGTATTTTTTTTACAATTCTGTATAATGTTTTCTATAGAGTATACTTTCAGCTTTAAATTGATGTGTTTATTTTGAAAATTGGTTAAAAATTAAGAGAGCCTTAGGGTTTTAAAAAAGGCCAAAAATTTTTGGTTCTGAAAGGAGAAAAATATTAATTAAAAAAAAACTAATAATCAGATCAGGCTGAAACTTACTGGGGAACCTTTTCATAATGGTTTATATACGCTGTAAAAAAATGGAGTGGATAGCAGGAAAAAAAATTCTCCCTCCCCTATGGGGAGGAGGTGGTCCCCTTAACGGTATGTTGGCAGTGCTGCAAAAACCAATTCTGAAGGAACTACTGTGCCAAGTGCAGGAAAAAAGGTAAACCTCTGATATAATTTAGCTTTAAGTATGGGCTTCAATGTATGGGAACACAGGAATATAAGGCGAGCCATGAGGGTATAGATTTATATACGATTGACAAACAATGCATAATCAGACCTCCAGCTTACTCAGGCACGTGCTAAAATCTATGGTCAAATAGCGCGTTGTTTAACCAACGAAAATCAAAATAGATATGCTGTATATTTTTTTTTTTATAATTGCTCTGTACTGTTTACCATGTACACTATTTTTTTACATTTTCATTCTAATAAATAAATCACAAATATCCTATCCTAAAATTCCTGTATCTTCTACTTAGAGCGAAACACCTATTTCAGACCTTTTTAGGCTTTTCCATTGGCCTTTCCTAACCTTCCCCACTCCACAACAACAACAACAACAAAGTAATTTGTAGGCTTACTCCCCGAGTAAGCGAAAAGTGTAACGAAGATTTTAGGTAATTCACGAAGGTGGATAAAAAGGTGAAGGTTGTAGTCATGTCAAGAAAACGGAAGGGAATAACATTCATAACAAGTTTTAAGTGAATGTTCTATGATAAAAGAAGAATGGGAAATAAGAAAAGTTTGAATAAGGGGCAGTTATGATTTTTTATCTCAAGAAATTTAAGCAGTCAAGCCAAGCAATGAGGCACTAGCGGACATTCAGCGTTTAAGACGGTGAAAAGCAGGAGTAAGAAATATTGGGACAGCAATATAAAGAGATCCTGAACATAAAGGAGACGAAATGTAAACAGTTGAAGAGGCTGGACAGCAAAACTGAAGAAAAACAAGTGGAAATGGAGGTAAAGGGCTAAAACGATGGCGTTGATAGGGACGGAAGGGACGCTGTGAACACCCTTTAATAATGTCTACAGTGTACCGTGTGAGGTATACTGATGGCACTACCCCCTACTAAGAATAAAGGAATCGTAGACGACCGCCACACAACAGTGTATAAAGCGGTGATGGAGTTGTCGAAGCGTATGAGCGAAACCACACCTACACAAGTCTGCATTAAACTTGCATGTAATGGATTTCCAAGCAATCAATGAATGTACTTCATAAACCTTAGGCAAAGCTAACGTACGAGGCAACAACCGCTGGTCGAGTTACATTCTATTTTACATGTAGTATGTATTGATGTATGTATCGAAGTCCGGAAAATTCAGCACTGGAGAGCTTACTAAAGCACCTTTGACTTTCTGAGAGGCTAACTGTTGTGACTCACTCCAAGAAAACTGTACATCATCCCTTACCACCAAGAGCCCGTGCCAGTACAGAGCTGGCTTAAGCTAAACCAATGGTTCTCAACCCGGGGGCCATAGCAAGAATTTAGGGGGGCCAAGGTGGGCTGTTGCAAATTATACATTTCTAAATATTGTTAGGATCTAGACCCTCCCTTGAAACATGTCAAAGGAGCCGACAATGTGGAAAAACCTGTCACAAACCCGCGGGTAAATCTCGCCATCGCCATACATGACCTGACCTGATTCATTAAAGGTCTTCGGGACGGGAACATCTACGATGGCCTTCACCTTGTCCACGTTTACCCTGACACCTTCTTTAGAACTGACCTAAATTAACTATCTGTTTATTTACAATCGGCGTTCGTTAAAGTACGCTTTTGACGCCCACTATACCTATCTAGTTGGAAAAAAAAATACTAAGAAAAAGCAACTCAACGCAGTCGAGCGAGGCACTATACCTATCTAGTTGGAAAAAAAAAATACTAAGAAAAAGCAACTCAACGCAGTCGAGCGAGGAAAGCCCTAAAAACTTACTATTAATCTTGACTAAAAAAAAAAAAAAATACAAGGTGAATGAATGAACGGTTCAGAAATTCGGGACAAGGTCAGTAGCTCGGAACAATGGGGTCACTATCAAACACTCGGAACTTTGTTGAAATCCTGAAACATGGGGGATTTGATAAAACACTTATTTCCGATGAGATAAAACAGATTTAATGAATAAAGAAATACGACTCTGAATCAGATAATGTAATCATTTCATTCAGCATTTGTGCTATAGTACTAAGCGATTTACGACTTAAGCCAGACTATCTTTCTTGATTTGTAAATTCCTTTTCTGAAACGACAATCAAGCCCCTATCCCTTAGTATTGATAAAACAGCATTCTACCCGTATGCAGTTGTCTAATGCTTAATTCCTTTTATTCACTTGTCTAGCAATTATTTTGCCCTAAGATAAATTCAATTCAGTGAAAAATGCAAATCTGAAAGAACGTGTTTGAAGTTCAGAATGGTATTTACAATATCGTCAATATCAACCGGCGCTATTCTAAAGACTGGTCGATAGACTTTGAAGAAGCAACCAGTGGCGACGACACAAGTACCTCTTTAGAAAGGACTGTACCACTGAAAGCTATCGGGAGTCGGGACCATTTAGCGCTAAAATACACGAAGTGGCGGCGCGGCTTGTGCCGAAAGCCACGCAAGCGTAATTTAAATAAGCAAAGAAATTTTAGCCTACGTATACAGTAGTAGCCTCTTGAATTGTATGTCAATAGACATTAATACCTTTCAATGCTGAAAATTAAATGTTGAAGAAAGAAGGCTTGCTTTCAAACCCGACGTGTAAATAAATAGTTGTAAACGCCATAAAAGTCACGTTTTTCTGGTGCAAAGATTACCTTTAAATGCGTGAGGTACAACGTATGATTTTCACTTGCTTCAAATTATTTTGATGGTTATAGTCTTGTAAAAGAAGACTGGATAAAAAGTATGTAGTTTAAATATAAATAAAAAAATTGCCCTTCCTTTTCATGCATCCCTAGTTTTCATACATACTCAGATAATATATATACTACTGTATACACATAGGATTTTTTTTATTATACTCATAAGTATTAAGGTACAAATGTCTAAATATCCAATTCACTATACGTAAGGAATAACTTGCACCCAAAAGGGAATTATAACTGCTAGACGCTATAGTGAACTGGATATTAAACGGCATTTGTGGCTTAAAAAATTAAAAACCACATATACCATTTTATAATTATATATATAATGAGTTTAATTAATTATATAAATATATAGATAGATATATATTATATATATATGTGTGTGTGTGTGTGTGTGTGTGTGTGTGTGTGTGTGTGTGTGTGTATATATATATATATATATATATATATATATATATATATACACGTATATATACATATATAAATCTAGACTTGAACTACGTGGCCACTTACTTTGGTGTACTAGTGGCCGAATTAATCACCAACTCGTTCCTATGGTTCGGCGAGGACTCTGCTACGGCAGGAAGGCGAGGTGACCTCCCTTGGCGTCCTGCAGTGGTCATCTTGAGATCCTGCGAAGGTCAAAAGGAAATATGTATGCCCAGTCACTCTGCAATAAGTAGCTACCAGGTGAAGACGACCTCTTACAACTATTCAAGAATGGATATGAGTATCTTTGTTAATGTCAGATGGGCTTCAGCAAAGGTAATGACAATTCTTAAATGAATGGTGGAATATACACAATTTCATATATATACATATCGATAGATCTATATTGTACTAAAGGAGGCCTCATTCAAACTGGATGGTAGCTAGCGGAGTTATTAAAAATAAATACAGCTGGATTGCATGTCCGGTCATTTTGCAGATACTTGACAATGAGGACTGTTTGTCCTTGAAAGCTTTCACTTATATACTATATATATATATATATATATATATATATATATATAATATATATATATATATATAACTTCGCTATATACCATCCAGTTTGAATGAGTTCTTTTTAGTAATCGTATTAATGCACAGAACAATCGTGTATGTGATATATATATATATATATATATATATTATATATATATATATATATATATATATATATATATATATATATATATATATATAGCCAACAAGAGTTTTCCTTTGACATTTCTAGTTCAACGTTATTTTAAATTTTGTGTGTATACTATATATATATATATATATATATATATATATATATATATATATATATATATAATACACAGATATATGAACATACAAATATATTTGCAGGGTCCATTAATATAAAATAAACAGCTGACTATGTGGAGTGCGCATAATATTATGTCATCATAACCAACTGATGTGATACCTTCCGCCAAGGCAATACTGCAGCATGAATGACTTCACTGGGTTTTTTTTTTCAAGTAGCTGTACGGTAAGGTAAGATGCGAGTGCTTCGATTGATAACAATCAATACCAAGCACTAAGACTTTCTGGAATGTACTTTGATAGCGCCGTGCCTCGGTAGCAAGCAATGCTCGGAATTCGTAAATACATACATCCATATATGCATATATATGAGGAATCGAAACGACGCATTAAAACTCGATATTGTACCTGGAATTTTAAACATGTTTGAGGAACAGAACTGAATATAGAATTTAGGCCAAAGCCCAAGCACTAGGACCTATGAGGTCATTCAGCGCTGGAACGGAAACTGACAGAAAAAGGGCTTGAAATGTGTGAAAGGAAAAAAAAACTTCGCCGTTGCGCTATGAGTGGGTGGAAAGTAAGATGGAAGAAAGACAATATGAACGGGGGTATAGTAAAAGGAATGAACGGTTATCCATTCTGGGGTCGAAGGGACGCTGCAAAGAACCTTAAGTAATGCCTACAGTGCACCGCATGAGATGCACTGACGTCACTAGCCCCCTACGGACTAATTAGATCATACGTTAGGTGATAAATATAGCTAGATTATATTTATCATCTAACAGCACAATATTCCCAAATTGCACTTACTAATCAACAAAGATAATTGGTGGTTACTCTAAAGACCGTTGGTCAAATATTTGGCCTGTAATGACAAAATTTGGTGGAGGGTATCATGAAAAGCCCCTAGTAATCTCTCATCGGCCACTTTCCCCTTCCCTCTTCACTTGATAAGCGGATTTTTTCTGCCTTTAGGCCTAAAAGCATATTACATTATAATTTTTGCAAATAACACATCAACCATTGCGGAGATAGACTAATTTAACACTAATACCGAAAGACGAGAAGAAACTTTACGGTCTCTTGCAAGTGACCTAATTAATGATAATAATAATTTATTATTATCATTAGTAACAACTTTCCCCAAAGAAAGTCGACTTACCATACCGACTTTGTCGAATATTTGACAGATCCCGTCGAATTTGACAGCCACAGTGGTCGCAGTGCTCTCATATTATTTATAGAAGCGTTAGTGTGACCACACTTTCAAAAAGACAGTTCTCTATTACGGTATAAATCACTGAAAAGGAAATCCCTAAGTAAAAAGGTTATCCTGAATGGTCAGTTACAGATCCCATAAGACTTGGATGACATACTGGAATCAAGTGACATATTTCGAACTTACTACAGCAGCTACATTTTCAAGGGCAATTACAAAGCGTCATAATACGATCATAGTAAAAAACTTGGGAATGCGTAGGCTACACCCTTATAAAAGATGACAGTGACAAGAATTTTGTTCTTCCGAGATATGCAGCTGGATGGTTCCACTACTTATAAACATTTTCTGACACAAAACAAAAGCCAAAGATGTTTCCTACTCAAATAAAAAATACATCGTTTGCAACATCAGCATTGTTCAAAAGATCCTCCTTGTTCCTATAAATCATATATGAATTTTAACAAAGCCCCAAACAGCATAGCTTGGCGATAACGATTCTGGTGGTCTTGTATTTTGTATAAAAAAAAATAAAAAAAAAAATCCCGATTCAATCGTTTTTCTTGAAGGCACTTAGCTAACTTTTATCCAGTATATGGCTAGTACAGCTTTGGATTCCCTTTAAGATTATGGATATGTATACACTACCTTTTTATCGTAATAGGCTATGAAAACATACCTTCCTACTGAAAAAAAAGTGCCACTGAATCTAAAGGCGATAACAGCCTGTGCTTTCAAGACATTCTCTGCTGTTGGTCCTAATAAGAAAAGTAAGCTAACTGGTCGCATACATCTCAAAACAGATCTTTGGCAGGTCAAGACAAATGGAAATATTAATCTTTCTCCAGTATCAATACGTGACCCTATACACAAGGGGTACCATGAACAAGCAACAAATTCTCATACAATTACACTAAAGTACCATATTTCATCAGTAATTTCTCATTTTATATATATATATATATGTATATATATATATATATATATATATATATATATATATATATATATATATATATGTGTGTGTGTGTGTGTGTGTGTGTGTGTGTGTACTACGTATGTAAATGTGTGTGTGTGTATATATATATATAAACAGGTTCTCCAAAGGAAAAACTTCACAATAGTCACAACCATAATTATAGTTTCACTTTAATTTACTGTGATGGCGACTATTTCATTAAGAATGAAAATACCACAAGAATTGAAATACAAATGCTGCCTGTCTCATATCTCCTAAAAGGTTCATTACGGCCAATGACAACTTTTCATATTAATTTGGTATACTTTTCATTAAAGCTTCATACTTTTAATTAAAGCTGCAAGGCAGTAATAACTTTTATTAATGATAAATACTCAAATTATTGAAAAAAATGCTACTCTAATAAACAATTGGAAACCTTCGCCAACCATCTTCCATCCTTTCAAGAAAAGTGACTATTTCTTAAAACATGACAATTTGTTCCCGACTCTGATTCTTTATCCAAACAAGCCTTTGATAAATATGGTACTAACTTCCCCTTTCTATAAACCTTAGCATATGAAAAATTACAGAAAAATATTGGTAACCATTAAATCTACAGCAGTACACACGTGACCAGTGGACAAAGCTTAAATACATTGTACTGTAATAACTCCTTGAATTATGTTTCTTCATTTCCTCATGCCATTAGACTGACCTAACCAGATAATCAGTATAGCAGGCATGCCGTTTCAATAAATTAAATGTCTGTCTGTATTTACACAAAAGTAATCAACTTATGCAGTGGTTAGGTTACGATGTTTGGTTAGGTTCGGGTTAAGATACACTATACCTGAGCCACACGAATTCCAAAACATAGTCCTAAATTTCAAACAGTGTAATAGGCCTAGTGACATTTTACTGAGAATCCTTTGCCTTATATGGAATTGACTGATTGATATGCTGTCATAAAGAGTCAGCATGGGGTCTTGGAACTTCGCCATAGTTCTAAACAATTTCACATTTGTAAGTTCGTATACTTATACTTTACCACCATGGCGCCATATGCAAGTAAATCCAACCAATCATGTCAACAGTACCAATTAGTTTGAATTGTACGTAAACCTATCTTGCACCTTTCCTTTCATCACCGCTTATTTCGTGGAGTCCTCATCAGCCTTCATTCAGTCTTATCACGAGGGCTTCTCTATATAAACAGCTAATTGTATTTAAATTAAAATCCCATAGTTTTTGCAATCTTTTCAGTTCTTGGCGCAAATTAATGGCTACCGTGCCAGAACCCTTTCCCTACGTATACGCCATGATAAAATACATGAGGATGTCTATGCCTATAATATAATAAGCAAAATTCAATTTTGGAGATCCGTGCTTAACCTATTCAAGTAGTATTAATAACTAATCACATTGTTTACAATATTTTATGGTACTGTTACGCTTTAATTTAATGCTTAAAGAATGCACTTCAAGCCTGTTTACTACTTATCCAATCACCTTGTGAGTTTAGAGTACCAAAGATAACTATAGCGTACTCTATTAGTATATTTGGTTCTGAGAAATTGGCTTTGTGTCAGCATGGAAAAACGTATCATACCTTTATACTTTGGTTCTGACAAACTGGCCTTGTTGTATCGGCATGGAAAAACGTATCATACCTATATACTTTATTATGGGTGCTATTGCGTTTGCTGTTATGATAGCTTTTTTTATTATTTACATTTATTGCAAGGTTTATTTCCTGCGTGTTTAGTTACAGCAGCTTCCAACTTTCCCATATCGAAAAATACAACTTGTAGGCGACCTTTTTTTCCCCTGATCTGCATATCTACTTCGAGTCAACTTGCAAAAACCACTGGTATGATGTTTTCCCTCGTTTTGTAGTTTTGGAACTAAAGAATGTTTCCTTTTAAGTTTTAAATTAACATATTTAACTCTCCTGCTTCAAACTAATCCTTTCCTAAACTGATATTCAGGATACATTCTAAGGCCTACATAATACCACGTATGTACTGTATAATCACTTTACCTTGTTATGACACGCTGGCAAAATTAGCACTAGTAAGGTTTCACGAGTTGGGAGGAAAATAGCACGTCCACGTGAAGAAAAGTGGAACCCCGAAATACATCACGGCTGTTTGTTCACCCGCGGCTCACCCAGTGATCACTGAGCCTCTTGGTAAAGTCAATCGCTGGCAGACCACCTGCACCTCGACAACATCCGTTCAATAACAATAATGTAAAACTGGAATGAGCCTGCTTTTTCTTTACATTACATCCATCAACTTACAAACACTTGATAATCAACTTACTTCTGACCTCATACTGATAAAAAGAAATGAAAAACGAGGACTCTGAAAAGATTAAAAATTTTACTGAAATGGCGTTCGTTGTGTTTACGTGTCGCTATTGGCAACATTTCCTAACGCCTGTATCGTGTTGGTAATGCTTGTGACTCAAGCGCGGTCATTGGTCACGGTGCTACTTTATGGCTCTAACTGACCTTGGCAACACAGATGGTGTTTTCGTTATTGTACGAAGCGCCGATTAAATAAGCAAGGGCAAAGTCACACGCGAGAAGGGAGCAAGAGTGTGTAAATATGTGTATAATATATGTATGTGTGTGGCTGAATAATGGATGTATGTAGTAAAAGAAAAAAAAGTCACAGTATCGGCTGTTTCGGGCACTTACACAGATGGCTCACCAGTAATCCACTTAATCCTAACTCACACAGCACCATTCACCTCTGAATATTTACACATGCACACAATCCAGTTGCTTCAATGCGTCGTCTCCTCCTTCCTCCTAACACTTCCAGATGATATCCTCTTTCCACCCAAATCATCGTTCTCCATCCTTCCCACATAACCAGACTATACTATCTCAAGACACTGATCTATCCTTTCACTTATGCCAACTTTTATGCTGTATCTATATACTACTAGTCAAACAATTAACTTAACAGCCTTAACCAATTTTTAGTGTTTTGTAAAAGAAAAACTATTGTGCCGGAATAATCTGTCCGTTCGTTTTTTTTTTTTTTTTTTTTTTTTTTTTTGTCCACCCTCAGATCTTAAAAACTACTGAGTCTAAAGGTCTGTAAACTGATATGATAATCAACCCCCCTTCCCCCTCCCCCATCATCAAACATACCAAATTGCAGCCCTCTAGCCTTTGTAGTTTTTATTTCATGTAAGGTTACAGTTAGCCATAATCATGCGTCTGGTAACGCTATAGGACAGACAGTCCACCACCGGGTAGTGGTTAAAGTTTCTTAGGCCGCGGCTCATACAGCATTATACCGAGACCACCGATAGATCTATTTTCGGTGGCCTTGATTATACGCTGTACTACAGAAAACTCGATTGCGCCGAAGACACTTCGGCTCCGTTTTTACTAGTTTTTTTTTTTTCTCTCTCTCTTAGCACTGATTCATATTTCATTTCCAAAAGGTGACCTAACAATCCTTTCGCCCATTCCAACCTCGGTAAATAATTTAATACACATGACCTTTCGTTTGCTACTGAGAAACTTGTACAGATTAAATTATGGGCAGAAAATTCATTTGCAGTCACTTCGCAGAAGCACGAACATAACTGGGAGGGAAAACAGTAGTTAAACTGGGTGTTAAATTTAACAGGAAAATCTAGCAACTGAATAAGAATTTGTTAAAAACTAAATGGTTAGCTCCGTGAAAATTACCCAACTTAACCGTTTTGGCGATATGCCGGTATTAATAAACTTGATGTTTTGACGCCAGTTTTAAGAGCCACAAATCAATCTATCAATCTGGTGCTGTCAGCAGCGGGAGCCAAATCATCGTCATCCAGTGGTCGGAGGATAGAGAGGGCCAGGACTTTCTTGGCCCTGGGAGCGGGAGAATTCACTGATACCCCGGGGGCCGGATAACAGCGTAAAAAGAACAGCATCGTACTTGCATATTTTAACGACCAATTATTCATTGATTTCACATATTTTTCCATTTAACTTTACTAATCATTTTAAACTCATTGTTTCTATTCATGCATACATTTCTACGAAGTGGTTTTGCATGGAAATACTCTTGCGATACAATATATATGCATATATACTGCGTGTATATATATATATATATATATATATATATATATATATATATATATATATATATATATATATATATATATATATATATATATTAGGACACTGGTCAGAAGGAGCTCTTGGGTTCAATTCCCGAGCACTTTTCATTACATCCCATACGGAAAAAGAAGGGTATAAGTTTATTAATATATATATATAATATATATATATATATATATATTTAATGTATGTATGTATGTATACATACATACATACATACATACATACATACATCATACATACATACATACTACATACATACATACATACATACCGTTTCTCTTAGATTGTGTTAGCATTCTCGTTTAATGTTAGACAGCTTTCTAATTTACTCAACAGATCAATAGATATGCTATGAGTTTTTCCATAAAACAAGCACCTGCTCAGGATGATTTCAGTGGTCTCACTGTTTACTGAAAAATAAGTGGTTTTCCTTAAAAATGAGAGGCTATAGGGAAAAGAAAATAAGGCACTTTCTATACCACCCTCTTTTTCTTCCTCCAAATACTTCAAGAGAAAATAATCAGTTTTCACCACACTGTCGTCCTCCATTCTCTCATGATCAAACCTTTCATCTCACTCAGTAAACATCTATTATTTTCTTTTCATTTTCATTCAACATCCGCTGTACTTCCATAAACATTGGTAGGTTCAGTGACCCCTTCGTACATTCCTCAAACTTTTTTAAAGAATGTACTGATATGATGCACATTTTAAAAAGAGGACAATGAATAAAAGAATAGTATATTGTACTCAAACTGTATGTTTGCAAAAGGTACAATTCACAAAGGGGAGGTTCTTATTGAATGTGAGTGCAATCATATCAGAGCTGATCCTTTAGGATATGGAATGTTAATCTTCAATTGAGAAAAAATAGAGATTTTCGACAACAGCTGGGCCGAAATCATGTAGACTTTCTTCTGAAAGTAAAGAGGGAAGAAGGCATCATGTGTATGTGTGTGTCAGGAGGAGTGGTGGGGGGAGAGGACAGGATGGGGGATAAGATAAAAACGGGACTGCCCTTGCCCTGGGTGGTTGGTGCAACCTTCGGGGTTCGGCTCTCGTCTGACCCTGACCTAGGCTGGGAAGTGGAGTGGGACGGGGGATGAATTAAGGCATCTATTTTTAATGGGGTTAATTATGATCAATTCGAAGTAGAGCCGGAACGGAATGGGTCATCATCCTCGATAAGTCAGATTTCATTGTACTAAATAATTTACCATCAAACGTTAACCCACTTTGGCAAACGAACTTCTCTACTACAGACTTTTGGAATTTTTCTAGGGCTAAATGTCGGACGGCTTACAAACATCTAAATGTATCAAGCTGATGTTCTGTAGAGGCGTAGTTACGTAAGTACATTCGAATTGGCAAAGGGCGAGGGAAGGGGGGATGTCTTGTTTTAGCCTTAAACTATCTTGCTTCGGTGGCTGTACAGGTCTCAGTGTAACCCATTGCCTATCACACTGGACAAGAAAATCCTTGAGAAGATTTTACAAGAAGACATGAAAGTACTAAGAGCACACCAGTGGACTTAGAGCCGCAAAGAGAGAGAGAGAGAGAGAGAGAGAGAGAGAGAGAGAGAGAGAGAGAGAGAGAGAGGTTTACTGATGAGAGCGAAAAATATACTAATTTTCCATACTGGCAATCATTTTGTCATTGTCACTCAAAGACTTTATCGTATATATGAAACGCAACACAAAGTAGATTTAAAAAAACGAAAGGATTATCGATCGTCCAATCACGTGTGTCCCTCACGCTATCCATTCTTATAAACTCTATATTCAAACGGTATGTTGTATTATGACAGAATTTGAACAAATTCAATAATAACTTTATGTAACGGAATTTTAAGAGAGTAATTAAGCACATTATAAACATTGGTTACAACATGCTATAAAAAATACCATGCTGCCAAGCAAGTTTTGCTTTCCACAAACCGTTCACTAACCCAGGTGCTGAGTAATTTTGAATAATTTTTAAAACTGTGATTACAATGTTGCGGACTACTTGTTTATCTTTATACAAAAAATGTAGTGTTAGCGAATTATTTTGAATATCATTAAAATGTATTTCAAGATAAAACATTCAACCATATTGCAGTCTTTTTTTTATTTGTCAGTGTTCCTTGGTCAGTGCAAAAGGACCCTGTCAGCGTCCATAGCAGGGAATAAATCTAGACGCTCGAAATTAAAATAGATAAAAATTTAATTCTATTCAAATATCTGAAAGCGTGAACCAAATTAAAAACATACCCGCAGCATGAAATGAACTACACCGCTAATTAGCATTGCAAATGAAAAGAGTGTCAATTGTAGCAAATAAACAAGGGAATACAAACTTTTAAATAAAAATGAGGTTCCTTTGAGAGTCAGTCTCTGACTTAGAATCGTCGTTTGTCACAAAATCCCTACACGCGCGTACTCACAAGCACAAAAAAACTGACGTCGTTCATCATACCTCCACAAAAATAGAAAAAGCTTCACATCAGGTTAAATAAATCTTAACTAATTGGACTGCGGAATTTTTTTTACAACTATGTCCTTGAGTAAATTACCCCCACCCCACTCCCAAAAAAATCACTATATCTTTGCGTCCAATCATGACGGGGAAGAAAAAAAAAAAGCACACTACTGTACATACTTTCTAGAAGACAGTAACTATAAAATGTCAATAATCAGGGGCTAACTGCTAAACCAGAAATCAAGAGCCTGTCATACGGCATCATGAAATCAGCGGCATATATTGTAACTAATCAGTCAACAACACTGACCTATGCATATCCAGTGAATTAGAACATCGCATTACAAAAAGGGAACCAATAGTGCGAGATCATTCAAATATATATGATATCGGATATTGTTTAATAACACAACCATTCACCAATTCACCAGAACATTTGCACATCTGCAGTATTGCACAATGGACTAAAACAACGGACACACTGATCAATATAAACTATGTTTTTCTGCAGTGGAATAACATCAAACAATCGCCTTTCGATCAGCAAAGCCTACGTAACATTGAAAACAGAATAATTCGGTTTAAGTATTACACCAGAATGAAACAAGAAAAAAACATGCAACAGACAGCTTTCCAAATCGTAGTCCACACGGTAATTTTAGTTCAGTTGATACATAAATCTGAAGACTCTATGAACGATAGCTGATATCTAACTGGCACCCTTCCGGCAAAAACGTATACTGACAAATAATGGCACTGTTGAATTGTTCAGGTTGTGGGGGATGGGAGGGGGTATCTAGTTGATTTAAATGCTGCAGCTATTTTTTCTCTTTATTTTTTCTTTTCCAGTGGTTCTAGCTGTACAGTGTGTGCATTTGTTGGTGGCATATCTCAGTCGTCAAGTAGACTTATTCCAGAATGGTAGCAAATTAGGTTCGTGAGAAAGCGAAGGGAGAGAATAATTATCTGGAAGGGCGTATTCGAATTAAGTCGAATAAAAATATGAACCAACGTCATAAGAGTACTAGTGTTCATAAAAAAAATGGAGGGAAACATGCAAGATATTTTCAAAGTAACTTCGTGTAACTATGAAACGTGACCTGACACCAAGTATACCCGTCCACACAGGCAGCATTATCAGTGGAGAAAAAAGAAATCCTGATAGAAAAAGATCTCATGAGAAACGAAAATGTGAAGTGGCCATTTCAGAAAATCGTTGCATACAAACAGCAGAGTGTGCGTTCGTCAGAAAAGAAAATCTTTCTTTTTAATGAAAATAAAATTTTTAAAATGAAGTTTTCTGCCATTTATATCATACCTAGCGTGGTGCTTCTGACAACAGGATATTTAATCCTGGGATATCACTTAACTAAGTCTTTACAAGACGACTTCAAGACCAATGAAAGTCCAGCGCAGCCCACCATCGAAGAAATGCCAGAAAACAAGAGGTTCAAAGAGGCTTGGATTCGCCTCCTCCGCGATATCGGAGTATCGGACCCGTACGTCGAAGACCTGCCCGACGACGAGGAATATGAAGAAGAAGATCCCGCTAAGGAAAAGGCGTTCTATATAGAAATGCCAGAAACTAGGATTGAAATAATTCGATAATTTTATAATAATGAGGTACACCATCAAATATTCAGTGCTCATCAATTATGTATCATAACTGATTGACAGACTTACCACTTATTCTTCGATTTACATTGCAATTTATAGTCACACATTCAAAACACGATGCAATTCGCTGTTGTTTAAGATGCAAAACTACTTTAAAAATTTCTTGTTTCATTATCTCCTATGTATGACCAGGAAATGACGTATGTTAATAATCTGGCGGATCACAGGCCATAAATCGCCTTCCATCCTGTTAAAACGCCAAAACTGTTGAATGATCTACAAACTTTAGCGTGAGAATTGAAAAACATACCCTGAATGCGGTAGCACACTCAGAGCGATGCGGAGGCAGTAACGAAAAAAAAAACTAGAATGTTTAATGTGGATCATGAAAAATCAGACTAAATCTTTAATGCACACGCACACACACACTATATATATATATATATATATATATAGATATATATATATATATATATATAATATATATATATATAGTATAAAGATTAGAGAGTAAATGGAGTGAAACAGAATGCAAAATTATGATAACACATAGGTCTAGAAAAATTATTTATGGTATAACAATGAAACTACACCTAGAGAATTATGTGATCTAAGAACAAAGCTTTAAGAAAAATATTAGGAGTCGTATGGCAGAACAAAGTTAGTAATGATTCTATGGGGCAAGTTATAAAGTTCTATCTGTAGATGATAATGAAAGAGAAATGGAGATGTCTTAAACAGGTCTCTGCACAACCTTTGGGGAAACCGAGGTTTAGTAGACGTTGGGGAAACAGTGCATCGATCATAGTGTTAGCTCGGCTTCAAAGGGAACCTGTGGAGAAGGAAGCTTGAAATATCAGCCTTCTGACCATCCAGTATATATACATATATATATATATATATATATATATATATATATATATATATATATATATATATTTTAATGAGGTGACCAAGAGGGCTATAGCTCCATTGTTTCTCAGCAAATTACTAGGATGAGGTCTCTGATCCAAACAATCAGACACTGGTGGCTATATATATATGTATATATATATATATATATATATATATATATATATATATGTATATATATATATATATATATATATATATATATATATATATATATATATATGTATTAGCAATGATCCAACGTCCTAGATCCACTAACAATTATCGAGCTCTGTTAGTGTTCAACTCCATCTCCCACATTTAGCACCCTGCATTAATTTAGCAACCACAGGTCTATTCTCAGGAGATGAGATCTATACAGAGTGAGTATCATCTTATGCTTAAACAACTTATTTTTTCCAAAGCCAAGCTACATACCATACATACATTAGTAGTTACACGCCAAAAAACACTACCCTGAGGAACAACGGAGATTACATTTCTGCAGTTACTATACCAGACATCAACTTCTATGCCTTGTAATGTATTTTTTGGAAGTTGTTACTAATAATAACACAGAAATTATTCAGAATTCTCATCTGTATAAATCTGAGAACAAGGGCCCCATGATTAACACACTTAAAAGCAACACTAAAGTAAAAAGCAGTCATAAGATTTTCATGACTAGTCTATCGATTTATATAAGACTGGAAATTGAAAGCAGAGCATCAAACGACCCAGATTCTTTTGAATGCCATACTACTAACTAGAAACAGAAGCTCAACTTTGAGCACATGCATTTCTAAGTCACACCAACAAATATCCAAAAACTTCATGGAATGTGGAATTAACAGAAACTGGGATAACATTACATATTCTATAACTTGTGTAACAACAAATAAAATTTAATTTATAATCTAAGTAATCAAGACTTATAAGGAAAAACAAAAAGAAAAATATTATTTGCATCTACAACTCTAAAGGCATTAAGGTTAAGTAGATTTTTTTTAAATATTCCTAATCTCACAGGACCAAAAAGCTAAACTAGTAAGTTTAACTTCAGGAATATGGGACTAAGACATAGTGAGTACTACTTTGCTTATTCTGAATCAAATCAACGGCATTCCTCCTACAAATATCACGTCTCCTTTTTCTCCAAATAACCACGTCTGCAATCTCACTGAGCAGGACTTAATCTTTAAAAATAACTGAATAATCGAGCAGAAATATATTATCAGTTGTGTTGACAAAACTTTCAGTAATAAGAACAGGCTCAACTATGACTTAATTAGATGTGATTAATCATCATTCTACTCCAGCTTTCTTAAAAGCATAAGAGATGCAAGGGACAGCTCGTTCAGTGTCCAGCTACTATAGAAAACATATAATGAACAGAAGCCCCAACTGGACGACCAACAACAAAGGTTAAGACACCACAAGAATCAGTGAATACTAAGTCTAAGTAATTACCAGACTTATGCCTGGCCTCACTTTTAATTTTGTCACAGAATCAGAAGTAAAACCATTTTTAAAAATCTCTTTACAACCCAATCAGTAAAGGAAACAATATTCAACCATTCCCTACAATGAAGCGAAGGAAAGAGAAATATTAAGAAAAATAAACACTGAAAATCTATACAAAGGAAATTTAAGGAAAATACATTAGGAAACTTGGTTTTACAGTACTGAAAAATGATCCCAATTAGCAGAAACAGATTAAACACCCTAGAACTAAATGACAGGAAAATATCAAGGGAGGAAATACTAAATGCCTTTGTTGTGAAGAAGTAATTGAAAACCTGATAATAATAATAATAATAATAATAATAATAATAATAATAATAATAATAATAATAATAATAATAATAATAATAATAATAATAATAATAATAATAATAATAATAATAATAATAATAATAAAGCACAACCACAGTAAAAGCAGAATGAGCAAGAGAGCCGTTTCAAACACCATTCTCGATCCCTGTTACTACTACTACTACTATGATGACATAATAAACGACCAAGAATCATTATTAATTTTAGGAGATTTTAATGGCCATATAGGTTTCTTAGGCCACTAGAATACAGACAGAAACGGGGAAATAATATTAGAATGGATGAATGAGCATAGGCTAATACTACTTAACGCAGAAGACAGATGCACTGGAGTATACACATGGGAGAGAATGCAGATGAAAAGTGCAATAGATTTTGCCTTAGTCAATGAGAAGTTATATAAAAATTTTGAGAAGATGGTAATTGATGAAGAGAAAAATGAATTTGATATCTCAGACCATAACCTAATTACCATTAACTTAACATTCAAAGGACAGAATAAGAATCTCAACAAGGGTAAATGGGAGGAAGTAAAATACTTCAAAACAGATGAAGACAACCTAAATGACTTTATTAAAAAAACTAGAAGAGATCCTAATAAATAAAGACATTGACAGAATCACAGAAATGGACTTATCAATAAAAGAAGTAGCAGAAGACAAGTTAGTGAGAACATATAGGAGAAAGATGCTAGTAGAAGAAATAAGAAAAGGTATCAAGGAAAGGAAGGAGCTGAATAGGAAGAAAAGGAATGAGAGAGATAATGTCGTAAAGGAAAGTCTAGAGAAGAAATATATGCAAAAGAAAAAATAAGTGCAGCTATTAATAAGAGAAGAGGTAACAATTTATGAAAAGAAAATAACAGAAGAAATAAGAAGAAACAAAAACAAAGAGCTCTGGGAAAATATTGGTAAGTTAAGAAATAAGCAAAGAGCAAAAAAAGAAACTATACACTTATATAATGAACAGGGAAGCAAGCTAAATGAGTCTGAAACAAAGGATGAATTAATGAATTATTGGAGAACCATTTACAGCAAACACGAAAATAAAATAAAGGAAATCTGGAACGAAGAGAAAAGGATGGAATATGAAAATGAATTGGCAGAAGAAGATAATATCATAAGAATTGGAGACTATAGATTCCCAAAAGTACTAAGAGAACACATGGACCTATTGATGGAATGCAAAAGGAAGATAATCCCAATGCAGGAACCTATGATAACCAAGGAAAAAGTCATAGCTTGTCTAAGTAGCTCAAAGCTAAAAAAGCTGCAGGCCCAGATGGAATCAAACCAGAGCTTTACAAAGCATTAATGAAGAGCAAAACCTGTATAGAAGTATTAGTTAGATGTTACAACAAAGAGCTAGAAATCAAAGAAAAGCCTGAATCTTGGAAGAAATCGAGAACGAAAATGACAGAAAAGAAAAGGAAACCCAGGGCTAAGGATTTAAGGCCTATAGCTTTATTAAATATATCATATAAAGTATTCATGATGCTGATAAAAGACGAAATAGAAGCACACCTCAGACTGAATGAACAAGATCACGAATGCCAAGCAGGAATCACAGGAGGGAGTAGGATAGAAGATAATATCCTTACACTACAATATTGTGTAGAAGAGAGCTACAGGAATAGAAAACCATTAATAGTAATAGCTATCGATTACAGTAAAGCATTTGACTCAGTAAAACGAGAAGTTATGATCGAAGTCATGAAACTGTTCAAAATACATCCAAAAATCATAGAGGCAGTAGTTAAAATATATGAAGGGGATCGCACAATTATAGATCTAGGGGAGGGAGTTGAACAGGAAATGGGAATTACTAGTGGGATTAGGCAAGGTTGCACAGGTTCTACTTCACTATTCAAACTGATGACGTATTTAATAATTAAGAAAATGGAGGAGGAAGGAACAGGATTTGAAAATGAACTAGTAAAGATAGGGACACTTTTCTTCGCTGACGATGGGTTAGTTTTAGCAAGTAATATAG
The DNA here is from genome assembly GCF_015104395.2 of Macrobrachium nipponense. Classification (NCBI taxonomy): domain Eukaryota; kingdom Metazoa; phylum Arthropoda; class Malacostraca; order Decapoda; family Palaemonidae; genus Macrobrachium; species Macrobrachium nipponense. The sequence continues at coordinate 33,370,855 of NC_087212.1, forward strand.
AAGATGCAAGAATAAATATAAAGATTTTAATAGATATAGGAAATAAATGTGGGCTAGAAATAATTATAGAGAAAAGCAGCATCAATATTTTCGATATGAAGGATAAACCAGAAGAGATAGAGAATATAAAAGAGAGGGAGAACATAACATATTTAGGAATAAAGATAAATTATTCTAGAAATCTGTTTAAGCTACAGAAAAAGGAAATGTTGAATAAAGCACAGAAGTTAGCCAACCTAATCTATTCCGTGATAGAAAAAAGCTGCAACAAAGTTCTAATAGGTAAAACATTCTGGAAAAATATAGCTCTACCATTAGTCTTATATGGAACCAATGTGGTTAATCTAACAGACACAGAAATAGAAAAATAACAAAGAATAGAGAATGGGGTATATAGGAAAATATTAGGAGCATGTAGAAGTACAGTAGTAGCCACATTAAGGGGGGATATAGGAGCATCTTCCATGAAAAGTAGAATTATGAGTGGGAAGATAAGCTATGTAAATAATACTTTAAATGGACGGAAAGAGATACTGAAGAAAATAATTACATATATGCAAGAAAAGGAAAGAAAATGGTGGAAAACAGAGGAAAAGTACATGCATGAAGTTAAAATAAATTTAAGAAAATTGGAAGGAATGTCCAGAACAGAAATAAAGGACAAAGCCAGAATATGGGAATGGGACACAGAGAGGTGGAAAGAAGATTTGTAAAATATAGTGACTGTGAATATATATAAGATGTGGAAAAGAGAAATAAAAGAAGAAATTTATGATAATTCTACTGGTTCAATAGTTCTCTTCAAAGCCAGAACCAACTCTCTTAATTTAAATATAGCAAAAAGGCACCAGAATGAGAACACCTGTTGTCCTTTTTGCCATAACACAGTAGAAGACATATTTCATATCCTCTTATATTGTTGTACTTACAGAGAAGATCGTGTTAAAGCAATAGGGCTACAGAAGAGAAGGAAATTGACATATTTGGAAAATTTCTATTTACAGGTAACAACGAAATAAGAAAAGAAACCATATACTTGATGTGGAAAAAAAAAGAGAGGAAAAAAGGAAAGAGCTCAACAAATAAACAAAAACAAAAAAACTCAAGATTAAGAGGCGCCGTTACAAAGGCATTGCCTCGACCCATAACTACTACTACTACTACATGTCCGAACACAATTCCCTACCATTTGCTTACATTTGTCGGTCTTAATTTATATGATTTAGGTAACTGAATTTATTCTGCAAAATAAACAATAAAATTATATTTTAATTCAAAGATTAAAAATAAATGGGTGTAATTCATAATTCATACAAAAGGTATCTTTAAGTTGAATCGTTTAAAGTGAGATCAAACGAACGTTTCACGAATGTTTACAAAATCCACAGTGTGTCACTACCTATCTGCTTTGCGTAGGAATCCAGGGTAGCCCGGTAGACTTTTAGTCTACATGATGTTATAAACTACCAACGAAACGATAAAGTTAAAATCTTGAAATAGACACTAAGATGCGTTTTAAACCGCCAAAATATCTAATAGGCCTTACAGCCTTCGGTTCATTTGTTGGAGGTGTTACTTTGTTCAAGTAAGTATTTGATACCTAGTACATTAGTAGTAATACAATGATTACTAGCCTAGTAGTACCTAGTAGGTAGTCTGTTACACCGGTACTACCTACTAGTAATTGTGTAATCTGTAAGACAAGGGTTATCTCTGGCTGAAGATGACAGTTTTCCCTCTAAATGCGGCAACAATAAAGGCTAGGCCTCTTTTCTGGCTGTTCTATGCATTTCTGCATTACCTACTACGAATAGCCTATGGGTGCAAACCATTTATTTTTCCCCTCCCTCTACCCACTAGGCTATACCTATTCATAGGCTATGTATTCTTGGGGATCCCAGTAGGAAAGTGGGTAGAGGGTATTTTGGAGCGTATGGGAACTTTGGGTAGCCTCCCCCACGGGAAAGTAGACTATGGCAGTTGACGTTTTCTTACGTTATTTTACTTACTGAACAAGAATTTAAAGTAATATTTATTTGAATGACTGTAATTAACCCCCAGGGGCCAGTACTAAACACGGCGAAATACATTGGACGCCCCAGTCCCTAGTGGATGTTGTATCCGCTGTTACGTTTCTTGAAGTCCGTGTGGAACTATCTTTAGAATTACCCTGCAAGAAACGTAACCACAAATACAACATCCATTAGGGACTGGGGCGTCCAATGTATTTTGCCGTGTTTAGTACTGGCCCCTGGGGGTTAATTACAGTCGTCCGAATAAATATTACTTCAAATTCTTGTTCAGTAAGTAAAATAACGTAGGAAAATGTCAACTCCATAGTCTACTTTACAGCAGAATGAGGGCTTAGAATTACCAAAATCACATATGTAAAATAGGTATAGCCCTATAGCTAAATATAAATATCAACATAACCTAACCTGGCTCCCCTGGTTGAGTTCATGTAGCTAGTGCCCCAAGATGGTTAAGCAGGATATGTCACCCTATGACAGGTTATGTTACTAAAGGGTTGTTTCATTAATAAATTTTCCCATGAATTATTTGGCTAGTAATAGTATTAAACATCCTTAACCCTTTCATGTCCAACTGACGTAATAGTACGTAAAAATACTCTATCCCCTATCTATCCAACTGACGTAGCGGTACGTAAAACTTACCGAAATTTTTCGTGCATGTGGTAGGGGCATTTTTTTAAAATTTTCGGACAAGTAGCGATTTCCACAGACTAGATCATACCTTGGACCGCGTATCTCGGGTATCAATACGCCAGCAAAGTAGTTTCTGTACTGTGCATGCTCAAATCCCTGTACTGCGCTCTGTTTCTTACCCTTTTTTCTAGAAATTTTTTCACAAGCTGGACTTATTCGTTTTCCATTGATTTATATGTCGATTTTTAGAGAATTTTATTGGCTTTCTCATAAAAAATAATTCATTCGCCTGACTTTCATATTTTTTGGGTTATGAACGAAAATATAAAAATTAGTAAAGTTTTTTTGTTTTTTTGTTAAATAACTCACATTTTTTCATATTTAGAGGGCTGGGACTCTTATTCTGACTATTCCACCATAAAATACTAACAATTAGAAAAAAAGGACAGAAAATTAACGTTGTTGGCTTAAAATTTATATTTTCGCTGAATTTTCGATATAATTATTTTTTCGCACTGTCGAGCGCTCCCAGATACCTTGGATATCTGGGGACACAGTGCTCAAAACCAAGCGGATATGAAAGTTAAAGTTGAAGTCAAAATTTCAAGTCTAGCACATATTACCTTATGGCAAAAGTAGACTAATAATATTCCTCTAATATTTAAAAATATACAAATGTACCCCTGGTATTGGATACTTTATTGGATACTTTACTGTAAAGTATTGGTTATGTCAGTTGATATTTATTTTACGGAAGTTAAATGTGTTAGCATACTTACCTACTCAGCAAACAGCTCAAAATTTTGATTTTCCCCATTATTTTAAATGCATAGCCCTAGATATAATTGACTCTTAGGGTACTACAAAAGGTAAATACAAATTATGTATACTAAATATTTCCCTTCCATATTAGTACTGTATACTGCAACAGTATTAAAATCTACTTTTATGCTTACCCATTATTATGTTACATTCTTTCATTTTTTCTGTTAAGACTCCTTGTTGCCCAGAAATTATGTAAGCTACCTGATGAAGAGCATCTAATGAAATTGTTCACTTAACTGGCTTTAGAAGGACAGAAGCAAAGCACGTCCTCTCTTAAAGGCGGTAAGAAAATAACTTACGGGGTCACGAGTTAAAGAGGGGTATGTGGGTGGCTCCATGAGTCTCATGACCAAGCACAGATGCCAATAGTCCCTTGCATACACAATTATTTTAAACCTTACCGGGTTCCAGCTGGCGCTAAGTATTTATACTAATGTTAAGACTGAAGGTTTGTTAGTTATGAAAAACACAAATTGGTTAAAAATGTGTCATTTTTGCACACTACTTTTGTGCATGGCCTTTTATTCACCAAAAATTTTGGGTCCATTTTGGATACCCAAATCAAATACTGTATGCTGAAGTGAGACTTTCTCATCTTTCACTTAAATGCAGCAGATACTTCATGGTGATGGTTGTAGTAAAACACAAGTGATAAATACTAGTACAGTGAAACCTCGGTTTTCATACATAATCTGTTCCAGAACATTGCATGAAGTCTGAAATGTTTGAAATCCGAAACAATAATTCCCATAAGAAATAATGTAAATGCAACTAATGTGACAATCAAATGTATTAACAAAAATACATTTTATAGGGAATAAACACAGTTTTAAATACAGAAAACAATGGGAAATAAATATAAAAGACTAATGAAATAAATAAATGAACATTTAACATCACTCTTACCTTTATGGGAGAACACTTATTAGAATATGGAAGATGGAGAAGAAGGGAGAGGGAGGAGGAGAGGTTACTGTTTGGAAGGGGAATCTCCCTCCAAAAGGACTTCAGGTATCAACGACCTATCTGGAGTTACTTCTCTTTGTTTTTTACTGGCACCATCTGTAGTTAGTACTTCCTTTCTTCATTGTTTACTGGTACTAGGACCACCTGAGAGTAACTGGACCCGTGTCGCACAACAAAACTGTCCTGAGACATTTGTTTCTGGCATTTCTTTAAAATTTGCCTAAAGTTAAACATGCCATTGTCATTGAACATGTTTGAGACATGGATTACAACATATTTGTTGGGATGATAACTCTCCACAAAATTTTTTCTACATTCACTCCACTTTGCAAACATGTCATTAATCACTGAAGTAGGCACGTTATGTATGCCCATTCACTTTCTGAATTTTTCAAACCAGCCTCTGCTGCCCTTAAATTCATTAACAGCAGCACCTGTTGTAGACATTTTCTTCCTGAGATCGGCATGCAACATCCTCCAAACACTTTAATACTAGTTCTTTTTTACAGAAGGGTTAGCACTTGGCACTTTCTTTGACCCCATGTTGGGTAATTAGCAGTTGCACTCGAATAAAAAAGCACAAAAACAAAGAACACAGAAGCAAAATGGGTCACGACAGAACACAGGATGCTTTGTGTGGGCACTCGGTATGGGGCCTAGTCATGTGGTGGGCCCAAAAGGAGCATTTCTGAGCGTATAAAATCCGATGTTATGTACGAAACCCCGAGACATAATTTTGTTGAAAAAAGTCTTCAAAAACTGAATCGTATGAAAACCAAGATGTAGGAAAACAGAGGTTCCACTGTACAGTAATTCATTTTTCTCTTTTTATTTTTTTGCGAGGATATAGTTTATGAATGCAGTAGTCTGTGTTTTAATGATGTTAGTGTTTGTCTTCTTGTTTCTGAAATTCTACTACAATACTACCATTTTGCTCATTACAGTAGTGCCTCAGGTTACGAAATTCATCAGTTCCGAAGCGGCCTTCGTAACCTGATTTTTTTGTATCTAGAACTACATTTTACATGTAAATTGCCTAATTTGTTCCAAGCCCTACAAAAACACCACAGTAAATTTTATAATAAAGCTACATTGACCCATTCAATACCTAACATAACCATGACTGTACCTGTAAATAAAGGGTATTAGTGTACAGAGTACAAGAAATACTGTACGTACATATGTAGTAAAATGTGGAACCTTACCTTTGGAGTGAGGCGATGTCCGAAAGTTACGACAGAGGAGGAGGACAAATGGCAGAAAACATGAACACTTAACTTTATGAAACATTAAAAAATGGCAGAAAACATTAACACTAAACTTTACGAAACACATTAAGCAGATGGCAGAAAACATTAATACTTCTTGATTATCTCCATCTTCGTCTCCATAGAAAAGCATCCTCTTCTTTCCGTGAACTTCAGCAACATTCTTGGGACCCATGGCTAATAACATAATTAATTAAGTTCACACACAACACGATAAAGTAACTTACAGTACAATGGAAGCGAAATCAATCACCAACACGAATTTACATTACCAAACGAAATATATGTGAACGAACGAATTCCAGGTGTTAAACGATAATGCTGCCGCAAAAAATGGTCAAGTAACGCCTTTACATAGAGGCATGATGGGACAGATGCTGACCAATAGGAGAGCAGGATCTTACGGCGGTGACTAGCATAAGGAACCAATGGGAGAGCAGGAGGATGGTGGCGAATCTACTGAGTTGGTGGCGCACGAGTTTTGAAATTGTTCTTGGCGGCCAGGGCGAATCTCGAACTTTACCCTTTTGCAACCTGAATTATTTTCATACACAGAAGCAAAAAAATCTTCATCTTTGCTTTCGTAATCTGGATTTTTCGTACGTAGGGACTTTCGTATGTAGAGGTTCCACTGTAATTGCAAGAAATATTTGAGTGTTAATCAGACAGCAATGGTAAAATTTAATCCAATGTTCCAGTTAAAATTTTTACACAAACTATGACATTAACTTTTAAAATATTAAAATGAAAGGAAGTTTCTTTCTTCAGGGAAGTTCTGGGTGGCAGTAACTTCAGTGGACAGGAAAGATTGGATGGCAAAACTGTAATTGTTACTGGCGCAAACACAGGTATTGGAAAAGAGACAGCAAGAGAGATGGCAAAACGAGGTGCCAAAGTAATTCTAGCATGCCGAGATATGGACAAATGTGCTGAGGTAAGTTCATATTGTATTTACATTACAATATTTTTTATTTTGTAAATGTAGTAAAATGCGGTACTGTATTTTTCATAGAGAAATCTTAATTACTACTTACCAGTATTTCTGTCGAACTTTGGAGAAAACAATGAAGTATGGTGGATGATACATCTCTGTTCCAAAGGGAAAAAGATTGTTTCTCATTGTCTATGAATTTCTGTTCTCAAAGTCAGTAAAATTACAAACATGAAGCCATACACTTATATTCTTTTATCTGTATTTAATAAATGTTTTATTGTGAATAAAGACCTCCCTACATGTTTCAGATGAACAAATATAGCAAGAGCATTATTTCATGAGTGTTTACCCAAAGTTGTGCTTAGCAGGAGGGGTGAACTTTATTATTTTGTTTGTGGTGTCCAATTAGGTTTCAGTGATGAGTGTTGGTTAATTTGACAACCTGGTTTTCACTTCATTACAAATGAAATTTTTAAAGCTTTGTTTCTCCTTTTCAGGGGTCACATTTCTTGTGACACTTTCCTTGTATCATTTCGACTGTCTTCTTCAAATCCATATTTTTTTTGGCTGTCTTCAAATTGTGCCCATAACAGGGCCTCGGCGGATTTCGGTTTATTTTGCTAGTAGCTATTCTTCTTTGTGCAACTTTACAAATTATTTTAGGTTTCTACTGGTTTTCAAGATTGTGTGGGAGAAATTTTTTTTTTATCAAGAAACCGTCATTTCAAATGAGTGGTTAGGCAAATGACTACTTAATAGTAATACTATACGTATTCCAAATCCTAAGCATAAGTTAGATACATACATTTATTATTGTGATGATTTTAATTCTATTGTAGCAACTTTTGTCTCAAATTTTATCTACATGATTCTGGATTTTGAATCATACTTTTTAATTCAAATTTCTTATATGCATAGGTCATAACTATTGTTGTGTCAGGGCTTTAATAATCTCAACATGTTTTCCAGCAATTCTCACTGCTGACTGAGACAGTACGTATTATTATTCCCTGATATGATTTAGCAAGTTACTGTATATCTTGTTTCTTTCAACACTTCTGTTAATGTATTATTCAAAAAACAATTGGCTGACTCTTTATGGTTGCTTTTAAATTCGTCCTGAACATCCCGCAACGCAGACATTCTGAAATTCTAAAACATTACAAAGTTCCCAGACACATGTGAAAGATACATAAAAACATAAATGTCAATACACAATTTTTCAAATCAAAACACTAAAGCGATGTAAGGGGTCCTGTCTCTCTGAAGGGGCAATACTCTCTTAGGAGACGGACTAGCCTATCACCCATAACGTAAGCGATGCCGATGCAGAATTAAAGACGTAGTTAAAGACATAACTGTTGCAACAGCATCTGTTCCAAGGAAGTTCAACACGGCAACAAAGAAGGCTTGTCTAACATGTTGATGTCTACAGAACTTCTAGACTGAATAAAAAGAAATAAAGCGCAGGCCACAATAAAAAAAAACTGGCTTGGAAAAGGAGAGCAAAGCAAACCTCTGGTCTCCAAGGCGGTAAAAGAAAGACTGGCATATTGCGGGGTTCGACCAAACATCCACCGTGTATATGCAGGAATTGCCAGATGCCACAGATTCCTTGCTTTTACAATTTTTTATTGTTTTTACCGGTTTCCAGCTAGCGCTAGAAGGTTTACCCTATTGTTAAGACCTCAGGTTTGTTAGCTATGAAAATACAAATTTGTCATTTCTTCATATCTTGCAAGGATAAAATTTTCACTCAGGATGGATGCTTGATATACTAAAGGTTCGATCAACCATATGTATAATTCTAATAAGTCACCATGTTATTTTTTATTTAAAAACTTTACAGACACCACTCTTACTACTTACAAATGAGTTACGTTCCTGATGGCTGTTTGTATGTTGAATTGTTTGTAAGGTGATTACTGTATACTTCATGCCTATTTAAGTATGTACAGTATGATATAAAATCAATACAGTACTGTATGCTTTTCATCCTACAACAAAATACACTGTATGTACACACAAAACAAAATTTGACCTTATGGGTGGCAAAGGGGAGCACTTTGAACACAATTTTAATATGCAATCCCATTTGTTTGTATCTGGATTTTTTAAGTCGAATGTTTGTAAATAGCGTGGTGTCCGTATTCTGTAAAACATGCAAATATTCTGTGAAAATGAATTAATACTTAAGTTCTGAAACAATGTGTGATCCTTCGTAAGCTTATGAGGGATGCGAGAGATTTTTTCTTCATATCTTGGAAGGATAAAATTTTCACCCAGGATGGATGCTTGATATGCTAAGGGAGTAGATTCATTGACAACTAGCCTAGGAGTCACCTAAATATACAAATACTAACACTTGGTGTCTTGAGGACTATTATAAGATGTGAACCTTCACTAGTTTGACATTGATGGCTACTAGCATTGAACAATCAGAGGTAACTTGCTATCTAACCTGACCCTACCAGTCCTCAGTATTGTACTGTATAGTATCCAAAACTTGTGTGCTTAGGTAAGAAATGAAAACTGAAATGTGAAAAACTAAATTGAACAGTCTTGTGGAAATAAAGGGAGTAAGTTAAAATTGAAAAGCTAAAATTCAGTGTAGCTGGGTACCAAACCAAAGCTACACAGTCGTTTATTTTGTATGTAATATATAAAGTATTGTTCTGGTATAAAATGTATGCAGTGTAGTTAATACATGTCAAATGTACTTTATAACTAAATGTCACTCTCTTTGTTACAGGCAAGAAAAGACATTGCTTGGGATACCCAGAACAAATTAGTACGATGCATGAAATGTGACTTAGCATCACAAGACTCTATCAGGGAGTTTGTGCAAAATTTTAATGCAAGTGAGTACGTAATCAGTTAATGTCAGTGACTTGACAATTTTTCCTTGACTAACAAGTTGGCAGAGTGCAATATGTTCATTAGTAATCTAGTATGATAAAGTGGTTGAAAAATACTCCTTAAAACATTTCCATTATTCAGACTGATATGTATACTAATACAGTTACGCCTGTTGGGCTTGGAAACTATTGCACTTATTTTACTGCATTTTCCTAATATGATTCACGTTAGTCTGAGATACGCATTTTTTTTTTATAGAGGAAGCTGCGAGTTTCATTTGAATACTTTTTACATATAAAGTGCTGCACTGCACTACCTCACTGAAAAAGGGATTTTGACAAGAAAAATCTATTTCTGGGCAGTGACCTGTGTCTCCCAGTGAAATGGTTCCTTTAGCACTCATTTCTAGGGTATAAATATTGCTAAATAGTATACCAGAGAAAAAAGCTATATGGTAATGCCAGAATATTCTGGCTCACTCACCTTTATTTAAGGTGTCGGTATGGTATCTGGGGTGAGTGAAACCACTACCAGAGGTCCCTCGTCTACAGAGGAGCCGTTCTAGGCCCCCGCCACCCACTACTGCTACAACTAGCGCTTTGTTTACCATTCCTGTAGATAGCACCCAAGCTTGGGCCAGATTAGGGTGTGGAAATTAGAGGGTGGGTTTCACTGGGTGACACAGGTCACTGACCAAAAATAGATTTTTCCTTTGTCAAAATCCCTTTTCTGGGCCTACCCTGTGTCGCTCCGTGAAATAGTAACAGAGAATTGGCCCCACCAGCTTGGAAAGCTAATGTAGATAAATTACTGTAAGGAAATTGAAGCTTGTATGATTATTAAATATTATTTAATAAAGGTTATTCAATCTACAAATACTTAATAAATTTCCTTAATACTATGAGGATTTTTAATAATATCCTTAAACTACAGTTCTTATCTACTAATAGGGTTGTATAACCTGACATATAACCTTAAATGAATCCTACACCATTAAACAGGAATTTATTTACACAAAATTGCAACCAGATATCCATAATTACAAGCAAGAATGATCATAATACAATCCAGGTGAGAACCAGGTTAAAGAGTGCAACCCAGTAACAACCGAGCTAATGTCAAGAATGCTAGCGAGGCAGGTAGGAGAGAGAGATGAGAGACATAGGCTACTTAGACTAGTTATTACCATGCTATGCAGTGTCAGGGGAAACTGTGTTCCCCTGCCACTGCTGGGAATTTAAGGGCCTCTAAGGATTTTAGGTAGTGGCGTTTAAATACTGTCGGTGATTTCCAGCCTGTATACTTTTTGAGATCGTCAAAGTTCATGTGTTGAAAATAATTAACTGAGGTAGCTACCGCCCTGACATCATGTGCCTGCGGAATTGATTCTGGGTTAGCTTGTTTAATAAAATATAGAATCTGTTGTCTGATTCCTTTTAGGGAGATGGTTCCACCATTTTCCCTAATAAACAAAGGGCCTGAAGATTTCGTGGAGATCTGTTTAAATAGGTTTTTAGTGAATTAACGGGACATAAGGACAGGTCCTGAGGAAGAGGGACAATTTTCCATGGGGCCCACCTATCTTGTGGGTCTTCGTTTTTAGCCAAAAATTGACGATCTGGTAAAAGTAGTAATTCTCCTGATGGGAGGAACTCAATATGGTCTGGTTCCCTAGAAAGGGCCGACAGCTCAGATATTCTAGCTCCTGAGACCAGGCTTATTAGGAATAATGTTTTCCTTTGGAGCGTTATATAAGGACGTGACTCGTTAACAGTGTCCGAAGCTAGCTTAAGGACATCATTTAAGAACCAGGAGACCGTTCGAGGTCTATCTATCGGTCTAAGTCTAGCACAAGCCCTAGGAATAGAAGAAAAATACGAATCTGTAAGATCAATATTAAATCCAAATTGGAATATTTTCTATAGTGCCGATTTGGTTGCAGTAATAGTGCTCGCTGCTAACCCTTTTTCGAACAAGGTTCTGAAAAAGGTTATCGCCAGATTCGTAGTCATGGTTTGTGCTCCTGTGTCTTTCAAGAAGGTGGCTAGCTTCTTCACTGCTGAATCATATTGATGCAGTGTTGATTCTCGTTTATCTGATTCTAGGAACCGGATGTTTTGAGGATCAATGTTGGCATCTTTCTGTGCCGCAAACTTCATGAAGTCCATAAAGTTAGGGCTTTCTGAATTCCTGAGGAAGCGGACACAGTCCAAGTTTGTACCAACTGCGTCAGTTTGGGATTGGGAATCCGCTGGGGCCAGAGTCCCAATTCCACTAGTAGAGGGAACCAATTGCTCTTGGGCCAGTTGGGAGCTACTAGTGCGATCTGACCTTTGAAAGTCCTGAGTTTGTTCAGGACCTTCAGTAGTAGGTTCACTGGAGGGAAGAGATAAATTCTTTTCCAGATATTCCAATCTATTGCCATAGCGTCTGTGGCATAAGCCAGAGGGTCCAGGTTGGGGGCCGCGTAACATGCTAGTTTGTGGTTCGATTCCGTGGCAAAAAGGTCTACTTGAAGCCCGGGCACCTGTTGGCATATCCATTTGAATGACCCTCCGTCTAGGGTCCACTTCAACTCCAGCGGAGTAGTCCTTGACAGAACGTCTGCCACTACATTTCTCACTCCCGCTAGGTGAGGGGCCGATAGGTGCCATTGGTTCCTGGCCGCTAGGGCAAATATGGCTATCATTACGTGGTTTACATGGCTTGACTTGGAACCTCCCCTGTTTATGCAGTGGACCACCACTGCGCTGTCCAATACCAGCTTGATATGGATTTTCTTGGCTGGTAAGAGTTTCCTCAGTGTTAGAAACACTGCCATGGCTTCCAGTACATTGATATGTAGCTGCCGGAATGACACTGACCAGGTTCCCTGTACTTTTATGTATTGTGAGTATCCACCCCAGCCGCTCAAGGAGGCGTCCGTATGGACTACTAGGGCCGGCGGAGAAAACTGTAGTGGTACTGATTTTGACAGACTCTTGACTTCTGTCCAGGGGCGGAGTCTCTTGCGTAAGATCGCCGGGATCCGTGATACTTTGTCCCGGGATCTCCTGTTCGCTCTCGATCACCAAACTCGATTTATATCTTTTAGCTTGGCTTTCAGAAGTACGTCCGTAACTGATGCAAACTGGAGTGAACCTAGGATTCTTTCCTGGTTCCTCTGGGATGTCTGCTTGTCTTTGAGAAATTGTCTTGTAGCTTTGGCTATTTCTCTCCGTTTTACCGGCGGAATTGATAGAATGTAAGAGTTTAAGTCCCATTGGATTCCCAGCCACTGAAAACGTGGTGCCGGAGTTAGACGGGACTTGTTCCTGTTTATCTGGAAACCTAGGTGTTCCAGGAACTTTATCACTTTGACCGTCGCCTTGCGGCATTCTTCGACATCTGTGGCCCATATGAGCCAATTGTCCAGATAGGCTACTAACATTACCCCCTGAGTCCTTAACTCCTGGACTACTGTTTCCGCTATTTTCGTAAATATTCTGGGCGCTATGTTGAGCCCGAATGGCATTACTTTGAAGGAATAAGCCTTCTTTCCTAGTCTGAAGCCTAGGAAGGGGCGGAAGTGTCTTGCTATCGGGATATGATAGTAGGCATCTGTGAGATCTATAGAGGTGGCGACGGCCCCACGGGGAGGTAAGGTCCGCACCTGCGAGACGGTCAGCATTCGGAACTTGTCGCAATGAATGAATGAGTTTAGATGGGACAAGTCTAGGATTATTCTTAGTTTGTTCGAGTCTTTCTTTGGAACGCTGAACAAGTGCCCTTGAAACTTTAAGTTTTTGACTTATGACACTACCCTTTTTTGAAGTAATTCTCGGGTATACTCTATCAGTTCCGCCGTTGGTCTTTGGTAAAAGGTGTTTGATGGAGGAGGACCTTGTATCCAACTCCATCCCAGACCTTTGGTCACAATACTTTGGGCCCAGGTGCTGAACCCCCACCGGTGTTGGAAGAGGTACAGCCTCCCTCCTACCTGAGGAGTCTCACTGGTTGGCAGATGGACGGCCACCACGGGCTCCCCGGAAGCCTTTGCCTTGGTTGGAGGCTCTTCCGCCACCTTTGTGTCGGAAGGCTCCTCTGGCACGGCTGCCTCTGGCAAACCTGTTATACCCTTGAAACGCTTGAGTTTCAAAGGTAGCATTGTAAGCCGGAGAGATGGAGAAGGAGGTCGTAACGTGGGGTTGCTGCGATGGTTGAGTCAGAAGCACAAACTGCTGTTGTGGTTGTGCTTTTGATGTTGATGGTTGACTCACTTGAGCCACCGGAACCGCCTGGACCATCGTCTGTGGTTGAGAGGATTGGAAGGGTTGAAACTTCCTCAACTTCTTCTTACCTTTAGGATTCGTTCCGGCGGACTCGGATTTCCTTTTAGGAATGAGTCCCCAGCGAATCTTAAGACTCTGGCTCACCCTCACTGCTTCTGCCAAGACTTCGTTATCGGCGGAGTCAGGGAAGAGGTTTGCTCCCCAGATGGAGGATCTAATTAGTTTATTTGGTTCGTGGCGAATGGATGCTTCTGCCAGAATGTGCTTCCTACAATTCCGCCTCGCTACCACAAAGTCATACAAGTCACTTTGTACAGTGTGAAGTAGTGACTTTGTTAGTACTTTAAATAACGCCTCCTCTTCGTAGATGAGTGACGTCATTTCCGACATGGTGGCGGAGTTGAGGGACCTACTTAGCCTTAATCTGGCGTCATATTCGGCCTTGATTAAGCTGTCCGGAAGCCTAGGAAGCCGCTCGCTGAACAGTGTGTTACCACAGTCCGGCGCCAGCTTACCTGCAGAAAAGGTGGCAGGGGCGTCTACCCAACAGTCTGTGCTTCTGGGAAGCAGAAGGGAAGGCAAATCTGTTTCCCGGAGCTGTGGCATGGGTTTGTTTTCCATGGCTGCTTGCATGGTTAGCTCAGCCACTTTGGATAGACATGGGGTAGGTGTTTCCTCGTTTACTGCGAAGATGGTAAAAGGGCTCTTGTTGGCCATCATCTTGGTGTTGACGCACTGTCACTGTCAAATTCCGGAGCCAAGCTTGTTGAGCTTGCTCCCTGGGGAAGATGACTGCTTCCTTGGGGATTTTATCTTCCCTTATCATCGCGTCTTCTGTTAGACGGACGTAGCCAATGAAGGGAAACTGGAGCCCCAGAGGATAGAACTCGTTCCAGTCTTTGAGTTCCGCACCCCTCAATAGTGAGCATACCGTCCGAGAACGGTGCGTATGCTGCTGACCTCCAAGGGTTGTTATTCTTGAAGGGAGGCAGCTTTGAGGAGTCCGGCATTGGCAGGGGATGAATTACCTGTCCGGACTGAGGCTGTCCTGTTGCTATCGTGTCTCGGAGACCCGCCACTAGGTTCTCAAGAGTCATCATCTTCTCCGATAAGGATTGGATGGACTGGCCTGAGGCTTCAAGCGTGGATGACAGCTGGGAGAACATCTCTTGGAACTTGGTCTGGACCAAGTTGCCTACCATGTTCCCCACCTGCTGTATCATATTCGCAGAGAATGCCTCTGGGTCAAAGCTAGATAACTGGGTCCTAGCTTTCGGAACCTTTGTTCTCGACCTCTGTTGAGGGGGAGTCGCTTTTGCCGTGTCCGCCTCGGGTTTAGGAGCCGATGGCTTAGTGACGCAGCTGGTTCCGGACCTTGGCTTAGGCAAGGACTTCTTCATAGCCTTAAAGTCAACCAGGTTTTTTACTTTAGGGATCACCGAGGATGACTTCGGTCTAACCGACTGAAGCTTCCCGGCGAATCCCTGGAATGAAATGGAAGAAGAGAAGGAGGAAGACTGAGATGGGCTCAAGAGCAAGCCTTGAGCCCCTAAACTACCTGCCTCGTCAACATTCTTACCTTCGCCCTGGGTGTCCACAACCATGGGCTCCTGGTCCAGGTCTAAGGCCGCCACATCTCCGACCACCTCCTTACCGAAACCCTCCTCCGGTGCGGCCGTGGTCTCCGCCCGGATCCTGGCGATGATGGGAGCCACTACCGCTGCCTCTACCGCCGATGACTTCTTGGCACCGGGGTAGATGAGTCCAGCCATCTCCTCGGAGAGCATGTAGGGCTGTGCCTTCTTGGCATTGCGGCCAAATCCGCCGACCCAGGTCTTCAGGGTAGCCAGCGCCGCGTCCCTGATGGCTTGGATACTCTGTAAGAGAAAGTTATGTCAATTCTTAAACTAGATACTATCCTTAGCCTAGTATGAATCAACATGATATAATCCATCTGACACTCATTGTATCATTATCAAGAGTGGTACATACCAACTCGGAGGTGAGCTCGTTCACCAGGCCGTAGCAGACCTCACATCCCTCATGGTGCCATACCACCAGATCTCCCACCTGGACCGCACAACCGGTGTGGGTCCTGCACACTACGTGCCCGCAGGGCTCTTGGAGGATGGCGGTGCATCCCGTCTCCAAACAACGCAAGACTTGTAAATCAAATGATACATGAGTATCACTTTTTAGACCCAACGGAGGTGTGTCCGGTGGGGCATGCATTATCCTACAGTCATCGAGGTGACTCCGGTGACAGAATATTTTACCACTAGGGCATCATGCATCCCTGTTCTCACCAGCTCCGGGGTCTAGCTCTTGTTCTTGTCATGCCATCAAGTATAGGGCTGGTGGAACGGGGCAGGTTAAGTGAAAACCTGTCCTGACTCCGTTGGCGCCGGAGACGTAAAATCTAGTGAAATAAGATTGCGTCTCAACATTCTCCATTCCTCTAGGATGAGGGATGGAAAAGACAATTCAAGACAACTGAACAAGGCCGAGGGGCTAGTGTTAACAAGGTACTTCGGTTTGAAATACCCGGCGGAGTAGTAAGTCTGCCGTAGTAAACAACCTGAAGTATAGTAAGATAGGATATCTTATTAGATAAAACTAATAGTATATGTATCTAACGTACATAGCCATATGTGTACATATATATGTGTGTGCATGCTATCCCGATACTGGGTCCGGCTTCATGGGAACAGAACAGGGGGTCGGTAAAACCTAGGCCCATATCTGGTCAGTAAGGAATCAGAGCTATTTGCATAGCCAATACCTTGAAGCCGGAGTCCCGGATCCGCTGGAGCGGGGAACAGGACTGGTGAAAGAAAACCGTGGAAAGGGGCATGACAACGTGGGCCGGAGAGCGTACCGCCCAGATGAGCCAGGTGACCAGTCAAGGCTCGCCCGAGCAGGGCACCCTCCCCACCTCTCATACAGAGCATGGTGCGGTGAGCCTATCCCCCGATTGCACTCTCTGCCCTCCCCCCCTCCATTAGGCGAGGAACTCAGATCGGCTATGTGGCGTAGCGTGAGCGAGTCCTGTACCCCACCGAGGTGGGTGCGTGGGGGGGGTGTCGGCTAGCAGGGTGGCTCACACGCGATCAGCTGGTAACCCTCGCAGCCGGGTGTACAACCACGCGGTAGGAAGGATCCAACTGATCGGGAATAGAAGGCCTATAGGCCTACTAACACATGCAATAAATATCCGTATATTTGGATCTAATCATAACACATATACATATACATACTGTCCTAACACGGGGGAGATATGAAAAGAGAAATAATTATGGAGCGAGAGAGAAAGCAACGAATCCTCTCGAACTGCTGGCCTAACCTTCACAAATCGAAACGATCTGAACAGGTTGGCCTGGCGTGCTCTGAGCGGCTTGGCCTAGCTTGCCAAATCGAATTTATTTAACCGAAAAGGCTAGAAGACCAGGGTGGCTCAAGGACCGTAATTTATAGGCTATGGAAGGGCCAAGGCTCTTCTGTATGCAGACAAGGGTGTATTATAGTAGAACTAATATATATGAATATAGCCTATAATACACCTTGGCTAGATTATAGGTTGGGATGCCAACCTCAAGATGTAAAATAAGGCTAACTGAACTAGGCTACATCCCGAGAGCATGCAGTTCGGTCGGTAGGCTATCCCCCGCGATCGGACAAATTCTTTAGAAGTCAGTCAATAATAAAATCATCTACAAAACTTATGGGGAACTGCTAATTGCTTGAAAATCGACTGCAATTAGTACAGGGGACCAATTGGGAATTGATGGGAGCGTAAATATACGCGGGTAGCGATCCACGAAATGGCGGCATGGGGACGGCAACGCGCGGGCTGCGGCTCCCGCATATATAGCCAATTTAAACATGTTTATATCGCCCATCGCTACCTTAAAACAAGATCAAACATTAATTGCAGTACTCAACTTAGATGCAGCAACAACTTGACGTTCCATGATGCAAAGTTAGATGAATTCCAAACGGAAAAACACACACAAGAGAAAACACGTATGACGTGAACAGTGCTAACGAAAGGAACGGTAAACAAAGCGCTAGTTACCCCCCAGAAAATGAATGTTCATAGGACATCAGACGAATGTACTTTACAAGCTTGCGAACTTTAAGCCCCAAACTTAAAAAGTGCTTGTGATACACCTAAAAAGTACCCATTTTCGTGTACACTTTTAGGTTTGTGCAAGCCTTAAATATGCTTGAAATAAACCTTAATAAAAGCCTTGAAAGAGCTTCAAAAAACCATGGTATAAACCTTCAAAAAGCCCATACAGAACCTTAAACAGGCTTTATAAATGCCTCATAATTACCTATTAACTGCTTTTAACATACTTTGTACAATCCTGTACAGAACCTTAAATAGGCTTCATAAATGCCTCATAATTACCTTTTAACTGCTTTATACAAACGTTGTAAGGATATTAAACAATCCTTATAGAGGCCCTGAAAATGTGTTTACAAGGTTTACATGAACTTTGCAATAGCTTTGAATAATAATTTTCAAGACCATAAAATGAAAGTTCATATACCTTACAAAAAATAACTCAGGAGAATGAAAGTTTTAATCTTGCTTATCATTTATTTTGCACTGACATGTTCCAGTGAGGACTAACACTGTACAAGTAAATAGTCAAATAATGTGGCCTCTGTTTTGTATATAAATAACCTACACATGCACTCAATTGATTCTTACCTCAGTAACAACCACATTCCATAAAAAAAATTACAGTAAAAAAAGAATATATAAAGTATGTATGTACATACATACATACACACATGAGACTTGTGCTAATGGACAGCTATTTTTATAAAACACCCATATACATAAAATAGTCTGTACCATACTGAAGATTGCAACCACTTTGAATGATACAAACAAAAGATGAAAGATTCAAATATATCACATACACCAAGCGTATGAACCATTTGTTTTGGTTTTATTTCTATATTTCTTTTGGTAACTGATATATGCATGTACAAACACTGAAAATATACATGAAATAAACCTTATAAAATATGCCAATATGTAGTTACATATAAAAACAAAAAAACATAATTTGGACGCACACACTTCCATCGCCCTTCCTCTGTGGAGTTATTGATTTCTTCCTCATAATTTTCACTGAAGCGATAATAGCTGCCAAAAACTGACTGTGGTACAGTTCCACCTTTTCAACCAGATGCCATGACAAAATTCAGCCATGCCTCAACCTCCATAAACAATTCAAGTCGCATCCTGAAAAAGAGTGATATATATGTAGTTTTCCCTCTCTCTCACATTAGTTATTGTATGTGTTACTGTAGCCTACAGTGTTTTTGAACTGATTTTGCAAATCTTTAATTTAAGTTAATTGCACCTTATTAGTAACAACTGATTAACAAAAAATAATATACATGAATATACCAGTACAATATAGGGTAGGGCTGTGAAATTTCACAAGATATAATAAATTAACTGTTCTGGTAACTAACTACTCCGTCCATTATACTGTAATAAGATAATGAACTTGCAGACCCTGAGAAAAATATGAAGCTATACCGCATTCATTTTATCCTGAACCGTGCAAAAGGGAATAGCCCAGGTGAGTTTGTAAGCCAAACGCTGATTTGCTGCTACCGTACAGTTACAGGTCAGAATTATTTATTTATTTTTTGCCTTGGTTTTACAAATACAGCGCTTTATCATATTTCATAAAAAATGTGAAGGTAATATTATCACAGCATTGAAACCTACAATGAGTTTTTAACAAATTATTTGGGACTAGAATCAATCCCTGTCTCAATATTTACCATGAATATCTGTTCCTCAAACACTAATTGTACTAACATCACCCATTACTTTTCTTTCAATGCTAGAGGTCCTCCAGCAAGGAAAGGGTAACTCTAGGGAATACTTCACGCCTTATTTTCTGTTTTCCATAAAAAAAAAAAATACACAGAGGTGAGCATTATTGGTTAGGTTAGTGTAGAGAGAGAAAAAAAACTACATTTTGTTTACTAGGCTAACCTATAATGCTTAACCTAACCTCTGGTCAATTAAGCATTACTTGGACTGGAGGCAAATTTTAAAAACAATTATTTTTGCTATTTGATATTTCCTCACTTAATGACTAGCCTAGTATCTACGCATTCTATATACTATTGGTAAGGGATAAGAATGCGGGATCCACTGACCATTAATGTAAATAAATACAACCTAACCTAATATTACTTAATCTAATCAACATAGCCCATGTTATCATTAAAATTCTGATTTATTGTAAATTTACAAAGGTTAAGTTAAATAAGCCAAATACTAAGTCAGACTATAGTTCTACATAAAGAAATTTAAGAGGATTCCACATTCTTTACCCTTAACCCTTAAGAGGTATTCTCCTTAACTCAGAGTGCTGAAAATTAAAGATTTTGAGATGTCTTCTGGAAATTCACAATTTCAGAATTATGTCATTCAAAAAGACAGCTTTCTGATGTTATTTTACATATTGTTTAAAGAAATTCAGGGGGGCAGACCCTCCAGCACCTCAATTTTCAAGTGAAAGTTGAAAATTGTCCTCCGGTACCAGAGCTTCCAATTTGTGGCACTCTGTCTTAACTTTAGGAGTCTACTTTTTTATAAGCTTCCACAGCCTTAATAGCCTAGTCAGAATCACCAAGTTACCAACCTTTTATTTATCTAGGCAATAAAAAAAAATTAAAAAAAAAAACCTTGGTCTGTAAAATAGGAAGTAACCCTTTATTCTATAACCACCAAGCTTTGGGGGCCTTATGGGAATCGGGGGTTTTGGGTGCACTAGAGGGGGTTTACCCCCATACCCCCCTTTAAAGGTGGGGGGCTTCTCCCTCACATCCCTTGACTTAATTACTTAGCCGGGGACGGCCGTAGGACGCCATAAATTAGGTACCTAGGTAGCTAGCCTAGTAGTAGTATAGGTTTACTTAATTTTTGGCTGAGACCTTGTCACCTTGTACAGCCTATATTCTCGCCAATTTTAGTCCAGCCTAAAGGTTTGCTCACATTAAAACCCTTACAACAACAGCAACTCTAGGTTCCTAGAGTCGTTGGTATTTCAATTCCCCAAAGAAAATGCAGAATTAGTATTCCATTTGTAGACTAACGTTACTTTTCTCTCATATTGCTATGGGGATATACTATACAATGATAGTGAAAGATAATGGCATAAGCTGCTATCACTTACCTATGGGCTCTGGCTTTCTCAAGTCGTCGTAGTGGTATCTATATCAGCTGGTATGCACTTGCATGTAAATTTAATTCTGCCACTTTGTCAAACAAATTCAGTTCGTGCAGCCCGCCAATTTGTTTATGCTGCTGCAGAGACATCTGGTGGCGGCATTTGGTAACCATTTCCCACACAGTTCAAATTTCTCGATCACAGATAATTGCTGTATCATTTTGGGCTTATATAAACATATTTCAGTACTCTATATGCTGTCGTTTGCTCACCAAATGAGGACGAATGTTTAAAACAACAATTAATAAAGGAAGTCTTTTTAAAAAAAGGAAAAACCTTTAATTTCCCTCGAAAGGTGAAAATGAGGTTTGTACATGTTTTTGTACACTATAATATTACGATTTTTGTGCATCACTATATTTCTGCATGTGACAGGTCTAAAATCAGTGGGAAAACGCATAATTTACTGTATATCGAGTTTCATTATCATTGACGTCTTAAGTATGTGAAAAAAACGTTCGTTGGAAGTTTGTGAAACACTCGCCTAAAAAGTGCCTTCATGAGCCTGAGATGAACAGTGTATTTGAAGCTCACGAACGTTCGCTTCCGGGGGGGTTGTAGCAGTAGTGGGTGGCGGGGGCCTAGAACGGCTCCTCTGTAGACGAGGGATATTGATAAAGGAAGAGACTAAATGGCAGGGGACCTCTGGTAGTGGTTTCACTCGCCCCAGATACCATACCGACACCTTAAATAAAGGTGAGCGAGCCAGAATATTCTGGCATTACCATATAGCTTTTTTCTCTGGTATATTTAGCAATATTTATACCCTAGAAATAAGTGCTAAAGGAACCACTTCACGGAGCGACACAGGGTAGGCCCAGAAATTAATATACAGTATTAGTAGTATGATGTGATGAGGCTTATAAGGCATAAAGCAAAAAGTAACCTCACTGCATTTATAAATAAGGAATTTTCCTTAACTGTACCTTAATATTTTCATTTTAAGAAAAAAATTTGAAAGTTCATAGGTGGTGATGAATTTATTCCTGTAAATA
The DNA here is from genome assembly GCF_015104395.2 of Macrobrachium nipponense. NCBI lineage: Eukaryota > Metazoa > Arthropoda > Malacostraca > Decapoda > Palaemonidae > Macrobrachium > Macrobrachium nipponense. The sequence continues at coordinate 33,392,916 of NC_087212.1, forward strand.
ATGTGCATTTTCATACCCTTATAAAATAATTTTCATTATTGTTCTAATTTTTTCTGCAGAAGAAGAGAGATTGGACATTCTTATCAATAATGCTGGAGTAATGCGATGCCCAAAGTCCTTTACTGAAGAAGGTATTGAACTGCAGCTAGGTACTAATCACATGGGTCATTTCCTCCTCACAAACCTCCTCTTGAGTAAAATAAAGGTAAAAATACTCATTCTTTGTTATGGATTTGTGAAAATAAGTTTACTTTTCCCTTTTTCTGTAATTACATGTTATTAACATTTGTTTACATATATTTCTACAGTAAATGTCAGGTTAAAGTATCTACAGTAGTACGTATATGTTTTTTACGACTATCATGGATGGTTGTTCCATACTACATTTTGATAGTTTTTTTTATGACTGCTACAGCATATACTTATTTCTCTTTGTGGCTAATTTTCAAGTTAATTTCCAACAGTATTCCCATTTATACACAGTTGTATTTGAATGGGAAAACTGTTAAATCAACTCAAGATCTATTTTTTAAAATACTGTAAGGGGCTGTAATGATCATTGCATGTTACAGCAATTTTATTGTAGGGTATTATTTTTTCATCCCAGTTCAGATAAAAATTATACCATACTTTTTATTAACATTTCAAGATAATTCACTGTTATATTTAGTGATAACAGGTAAACTTTATGGAACACTTTAAACAAGGAACTTTTCCTCCTCCTAACAGGACTCAGCACCCAGTCGTATTATAAATGTGTCAAGTGTGGCACATATGAGAGGGAGAATTAACTTCAGTGACTTAAACAGCAAAAAAAACTATGATGAAGGGGAAGCATATGCTCAAAGCAAGCTTGCTAACATTTTGTTTACTAGAGAACTTTCAGAGAGACTAGCTGGTAAGTTTGTGCATGATACATGGTTAGATCATGTAGGACTGACTATGTATCTTAAAATGGCCAAAAGAATTTTATACCTTAGTTTGTGAGCCTTTTTTTTCTACTGTACAAAAGTTAAGGTAATTAATTATGTCCTAAATCTAGTTACAACAGCTCTAATCTTTGAATATACTGTTAGGTATCATAAGTAGTACTACACTATTTCCGCTAGTACCTTCAAATTTGATACATGATTTTGATTTATATAGATTTGGCATTATGCCAAGCACTGGGGCAACTAAGGCCATTCAGTGCTGAAACGGAAATTGACAATATAAGGTTACAAAGGTGTAACAGGAAGAAAACCTCGCAGTTGCACTATGAAACAATTGTTTGGAGAGGGTGGACAGTAAGATTGAAGAAAGAATATGAACAGAGGTACAGTAAAAGGAATGAAAGTAGTTGTAGCTAGGGCCCGAAGAGACGCTGTAAAGAACCTCAAGTAATGCCTACATTGCAACAAATGAGGTGCACTGACGGCACTAACCTCCCCACGGGGAATTTATATTCATGATGCACGTAATCTTTGATGTTGTTGAAGGCATTTCTTCTTCATGAGAGGTTCACATTAACATGTATGGCAATGGAATCGTTTGGCTAGTACAGTATGATATTTAAACAAAACTGAGAATAAAGAAATCACTGATATAATTTAGAGTGCAAAATATATGTAGTAGATACCCATGCTGGAAACGTTAAACACCTGGAAAAGGAATATTTGACTAGTTTAATCTTATTCCAGTGCATGCTGGTTGCACAGCATTTTACAATACTGGACTGTATTAATAAATATGTTTATCCCTGTGGTACTCTGTGCATTAGCCTATACTGTAATGTACTGTTCATGAAGGAACCACATGAAAGAGTTAATGAGTAGTACTAGGCCTTTTTTTTTTCAAAATACTGTACTTGGAAGGTGTGTGTGTGTTTGTTTGTGTATTATGCCTGGCTGTGTAGCTAGTAGCTATACGGACGTCTGTCTGTCTGTCTGGAAAAATAAATATCCCTTACACAGTATGTACTAGTGTACCCATATACAGTGCACTTTGACACTATTTAGATAGTACTAAAACATATGGCAAGTTTATGAAACAATTCTTTATCTTCCACAAATACCTTGATAAGTTTTTTCTCAACTCAGCAGGGTCAGCCAGTTAAGGTAGTCAGATATTACTGTAGTTTAACAGTAATATCTGACTTTCCTTTCCTCCCCTTCCATGTTCATATGTCTCATTCCCATATACTGTAGATGAAAACACTTTGAACTCCTAAGGTGTGCATCTCTTACCCTTCTTGTGTAAGAGATATTTTTTTGGTCATTGCCAGCTTCTTGGTTAGACCTTCCAAACTAGTAGGACTAATATTTTGATAGTGTAGTCGCTTTTTTCGTCCTCAAGGAGTTACTCTTCTGTAGCCTACCAGAGCTCCATGGTGACCAGACCAATATCAAAGAATTCTCTTTTAGCTGGTCTTGTGTCATAATGATAAACATTATAACATGTGATGGAGTATAAATGGACTCAAAGACATGAGGGCATATTCTCTTACCTTCAGCAAAGCTGAACTCGGTTTTCCAATGTCAAAACCCGCTGAAGAAGAAGTAACTATTGACCATGTGTGTCAGTCATCTTGTTTACAAATGGGGGAAACAAGACTAGGAAGCCATACTCTTTCTGGTCAATGATCGTTTGTACCTAAAGCCAGTGCTCCGTAATTTCTGCTTTTCGAATCTTTTTTCATTACCAAGTAAAAGTTAAGTACTTATTAAGTTCCAGTTAGAAATTTTTAGTTGTTCATAAACGGAACAATCCTTTGGTCTTAACAATAGGATAAATCTTTTGGCACCCGCTGGAAACCGGTTAAATACAATCAAAGATTGTAAATGCAAAGGAATCTGCCTTCACATGGTTAAAATAATTAACCACTTAAAGGCAGATTTCCATAACTTTGTAGTAATTAGAAAATGAGAACCAATGGCAGAATTAAAACCATTTGCCACTGTCATCCTGGTTTCGAAAAAATTCCACTAAGGAGGGCGCAACACTTCAACTCCCTTTTGAAAGGAAGAAGCTCTCTTTAGATGTGACTACTCAGCAGTTTGGGACCCCTATGACAAGAGTCTTAGACGAGGCAGCCTTGTCAGAATTTTGTGCCAGGATCCACCTTCTTAGTCTTATAATCACATCTACCTTGCTGGAAGTTGCCACCAAAAGGTTTCCAGAAGATTACAGGAGAATTTTGCTGCTGTGGCCAAAAGTCTTATGAGAACTTTGTGGGAAGCATCATGACTTTCCAGAAACTTCCCTTTACTCACTTTACGCAACCCAAAAAGGCTTGCTTTGATAAAAAATCATATAAGCCCTCAGTCATTTCAAAAAGTTTTCCTCAAAAGCAAGTAGGTGGTTAGAAGGGCAAATTCCCTACAAAGGGATGACAACAAACACAACAGAACAGACATCCTTTTCACAAGGTCCAAAAACCTTATAAAAGGGAAAGGAAAAGCAATACTACTTGAAATGCCTATCAAGGGCAAAGGTAGAGGAAGAGTTAGATACCAATAGGAACTGTTGGTCGGGTGAGGCTTCAACAGCAAGCAATGGAAGTCTTCCCCTATGGGACAGCATTATTTTCAACAGGCTGGGGTGGGAATGGTTTCAATCCCCCCCCACCCCTCCTTTAAACGGGTTCTTCCAAAATCCAGGCCCCTCTCTGGAAGATTGCGTGCAGAAGGCCCTGTTAAAGGGGACTAAAGAGAAATATGCGTATATTCGCCACCAAGCATATCTCTTCAGTGTTCCTAAAAAGGATTCTTCAGAATGAAGATGATCCTCGACCTATCAACAATGAATAAGCATATTTTTTGTCTAAAGTTTCAGATGACTACCATTGCCCAAGTACATTCAGTCATTCCAAAGGGGACTTGGACAGCTTCTATCAGATCTGAAAGATGCATACTGGCATGTCCATATCACTGTTCCCTTCCGCTCCTTCCTAAGGTTCCGGATAGGGAAAGATCGTACAGGTTCAAAGTCATGCCTTTTGGCTTTTGGACTAAACATTGCCCCAAGAATTTTTGCAAAATTAGCAACGGTGTTGTTCAGGAACTCAGACAAGAAGAAATACATCTAATAGCTTACCTAAATGACTGGTTAATCTGGGGACCCTCAAGAAAAGTGCTTGACAAACCTAAGAGCAGTGGTCAACAGACTCTAGTCAAAAGGTTTTTCAATAAATTGGGAAAAATCCCACCTCATGCCCAGCTGACACTTTCAATGGCTAGGAATGTGCTGGGTTACTCTTCACGGCCTGTTGTCTCTCTCCATCAATACTCGGAATATAATAAGGAAAAACCTCAAAATGTTCCTTGCGCAGCCCAGAGTTTCCAGAAGGTAATTAGAACATATGATGGGCCTGCTGCCCATACAGTAATAGATCTAATACTCAAATTGCAACTAAAAAATGTGAACAAGTTCTGGCTATCGCATGCAAGAAAAGAGATGCAAGATTGATCTCATCAAAAGAGTAAAAAAAAGTTGGGGAGATACTTTGGCCTTGGACCCAGAAGGAATCTCTGGCAAAACAGGTCACCCTGATTCCTCCATCTGTATGAGTGACAACACATACAGATGCCTCATTGACAGGTGTCCATCAAAAAAATGTTAAAAACTCAAGCCACTTGAGACATATCCTGTTGGTTCTAGACAACACAATTGCCCTCTTAAATTTGAGTCCATTGATATGCCATTACAAGTTATAATGTTAATCATTACAATACCCAGCTAAAAGAGAATTCTTAGATATTAGTCTGGTCACCATGGAAGGATAACTCCTTGAGAACTCAACAGCAACTACCAAAAATAGGTTTTTCCCATGTTAAAACCTATTTTTTTTTAGTACTATATCTACTAAGTTACCAATGAAGGTTCAGAACATTCTGATTTGAGAATGTTATCCAATAGGAGAGTTTCTCTTTACTTCCATAACCTCCCTACTTAAGTACTGTACATATTCAGCTATTTAACCAATGGTTTTTTATGCAAAGCATTTCACAAAGGTCTTTCCTCCCTCCTCTCTGATAAATGTTGTACAGAGTAGGGTGGGTTAGAGGCTTGGTGTCTTAACTTTACTGAGATGAAATATCTACCACCTAAGCTACTGAGATAACTTTTATGAGAAGGGATTTATTATGTACATGCCATCACACTTAACTGAAACATACAGCTGTGGAAAGCACTCTTCGTGAGCAGAGCATATAGCCATTTTATAACCTTATGCTGCTTCTAAATTCCTTTTTATAAAATACAGTTTTTCAAGAATTCATATCATTATGGTGTATTTTATGCATGTTAACTTAAAGATATTTTTAAGAGAAAATAGAAATCAAAATTAAGATGAATGAGATGTACATAAGTTTTTCTTACAGCAAAAATAATTCAATTTTCAGGATCAGGTGTCACATGCAATGCTGTACATCCAGGACTTGTTCTCACTGAGATTGGGAGACATATGGGTATAGACAAGAGTTGGATGGCAAGTCTAATTTTGAAACCATTTCTATGGTTGTTTTTAAAAACGCCACGTCAAGGTGCTCAGACTACGATATACACTGCTTTGAGTTCTGATCTTGAAGGTGTATCTGGGAAATACTTCAGGTATGTGAAAAAATGACAGATAACTTCTTGAACTTTGGAGCATTAAGAATAAGCAAATTATTGTTTACCTGTATACTTTCTATGTTGTATAGTAGTATATGCCTTAAGCACAAATTATTGTTTATTTGGAACTTTCCAGGTTACGTGCCATATGCCCCAAGTTATCCATTGACATTTTGGAGCCCTTATTTATGATTCTGACTTTTGGTGTATTCTAATTATTGGCACTTATACTGGTTTCTTTTGTAGGATATTGATTAAGTTTTAGTTATATTTACTTTATGAGTCTTCTTCCATCTCCAGTAACCAAGCTGAAGTCAGTGTGGCTGAAGCAGCATTAGACAAGGAGGCAGCCCAGAGGCTATGGGCAATCAGTGAACATTGGACAAAACTCAATACGTAAATCACACAAAATATGTTTTCTTAAGTTTGTACAGAAATGTTAATAGTTTGATATTAAAACTGTTATTAAAAAAATAATGTTTAGAATCATATCCTGAAAACTTTTCCATTATATTCTCCAATGAATCTCAGAAACAATCAACAGTAGATGGCATATACGTACAGTGAAAGTAAAAATAAAAAAAATTATAAGTAATTTGCAATTTTTTCAGTCATACAAATCAGAGCCTTTTATAATGGAAGAAATCCTTCAGTGCAAGTTGGGACCATCATTAAGCTTGGTAAAAAGGTAGCTCAGTAACTGTAGAGAGAGACCAAGCATTGGTGGTGAGGTTGGCTTCACTACATGATTATTATTAATAGGGCTTAGTTTTTCCAGACCTCTGAGTCTCAAGTAGACTCTTCTCGGGCTGGTTTGCTTCACTATATAAAAAACACTGGTTTGTATACTAGCCAAAAAAGTAAATTGCTTTAAAAAAATTGCTATTCATCATGTCTTATAGTAAGTAGACTTAACCATTAAGTGTGAGGTGTATTCCCTGTTCACTTAACTGACTGGAGTTGAGCACCACCTGGAAATGTCATGCTCCCAGTTGTGCATGCAATTATGGGATAGCATAACTCCTGTCAATTCCTTCCAGTTTGGTGAAAGGTTGATTAAAGTAATAGGGCCCTGGGCAAGAGTACCTTGCATTATGGGATGGTACTCAAGTAAGGTAGAAACACTGGATAACCGTGAAATCCACCAAAAGAGAATTCATGGTGGGAGGCATCTACTCCTGGTCAAATTCAAAATTGGTCTTGCATGTAAAGTGGTACCTCGACATACGAAAGTCCCAGCTTTCAAAAAATTCAAGTTACGAAAGCAAATATGAAGATTTTTGTGGCTCTACATACAAAAATAGTTCAGGTTACGAAAGGTTGTTGCTGTAAAGTCCCGAGATTCGCCCAGACCACTGATAATTTTAAAACTCGCGCGCTGCCAACTGAGTAGACTCGCCACCATCCTCCCGCTCTCCCATTGGTTCCTGATGCTAGTCACCGCCATAAGATCCTGCTCTCCTATTGGTCAGCATCTCTCCCATCGTGCTCTACGTAAAGGCGTCTTTCGCACCTTCGTTTGTGTATGTACGCAGAATTCGTTCGTTCTATACGATTTCGTTTATTAATGTAAATTAGTTAGTGATTTCGTTGTACTACTTTATCGTGTTGTGTGAGAACTTTAGTACATATACTACATAACTTAATTACGTACAGTATACGTACATAGTCATGGGTCCCAAGAAAGTTGCTGAAGTTCACAGAAAGAAGAGGATGCTTTCTATATAAACAAAGATGGAGATCATAAAAAAAATATGAGGCTGGCATGCTGTTGAGTGTGATTGCTAAGGAATATGGGCGAAATCCGTCGATGATGGGCACCATCCTTAAGCAGAAGGAAGCCATCAAAGCAGCTACACCTTCCAAGGGCGTGACTCTTTTGTCTAACATGAGGAGTAGCGTGCACAACGAGATGGAGAGGCTGCTTCTTGTCTGGATAAAAGACAAAGAAATCGCTGGCGATATGATAACCGAGACGGCAATCTGCCACAAGGCCAGTGCTATTTTCGGCGATTTGATTGCCTAGGCCGAAAACGGAGGAGAAGGGACATCGACGCCAACCCCAGACTTCAAGACTTCTTATGGGTGGTTTGAAAAATTCCGGAAACAGACTGGCATCCATTCAGTGATGCGGCATGGGGACGTGGCCAGCTCGGACACGAAAGCAGCCGAAGCCTTTATTAAGACGTTCGACGAGATCCTCAGCAAGTCTTCAACTGTGATGAGACTGGCCTTTTTTGGAATAAAAATGCCTCGTCGGACGTACATCACGGAGGAAGAGAAGAAGCTACCCGGGCATAACCCTATGAAAGACAGGCTTACGCTCACACTTTGTTCGAACGCCAGTGGGGATTGCAAGGTGAAGCCCCTACTTATGTATCATTCAGAGACTCCTCGAGCCTTCAAGGCCCACAAAGTGCTTATGGAGAAGCTTCCAGTGATGTGGAGGGCTAATGCGAAAGCTTGGGTAACGAGACTTTTGTTCACCGAGTGGGTAAATCTGTGTTTCGGCCCAACAGTGAAGAAATTCTTGGAAGAGAAGCACCTCCCTCTGAAATGTCTGCTGTTGTTGGACAATGCCCCTGCTCACCCTCCTGGCCTCGAGGAAGATATCCTAGCGGAGTATTCTTTTATTAAGGTTCTTTATCTTCCGCCTAACACCACCCCTCTCCTCCAGCCCATGGACCAGCAAGTGATATCGAACTTCAAGAAGCTGTGTACGAAACATCTTTTCAAGAGATGTTTCGACATCACCGATACCACAAACCTCACCTTGCGTGAATTTTGGATATGCATCAGACTCATCGATCAAGCTTGGCAGGAGGTTTCAAGGCGAATCTTGAATTTTTCGTGGAGGAAACTTTGGCCTGATGCCGTATCCGCCCGAGATTTTGAGGGATTCGACGTGGGCAAAGCTGGTGCAGATTCAGAAACAGTTGATGATCCTGAAACTGTTTCGCAACCAGATCTTGATGAGATCGTTGCACTTGGCAAGTCCAATGGGGCTGGTTGTCGACGAAGACAACATCAATGACCTTCTCGAGGAGCACCAAGAGGAGCTTACGACGGATGACCTGAAGGAGTTGGAGGCCATGCAACATAACGTCGTTCAAGAGGAGTTCTCTAGCAGCGGCGAGGAGGAGGACAACCCTATGACAACAGCAGAAATTAAGGATGCTCTAGCTGCTTTTCATAAGGTGCAATCATTTGTAGAAAAGAGACACCCCGAAAAGGCTTACATAGGGCGTATGCTTGCACAGTTCAATGTCGTTTGCCTGAATCGTTTCAGGAGCATTTTGAAAAGCAGGCAGAAGCAATCTTCCTTGGATAGTTATTTTTTAAAGAGGCCTTTAGTAGGAGTAAGCAAACAGGAAGATCCAAGTGATACGAAAAAAAAGAAAGTTGAAAGTGGTGAAGAAATTGAAATTTTGTAAAAAAAAATGTAAAGTATAAAAAAGTAAAAAAAAAGATGTAAAAATAAAAAGAAAAAAAACAAGAAATTTAATTTTAAGTTTTTTGTAAAGTTTAGTCTTAATGTTTCCTGACATTTTTTAATGTGTTTTGTAAAGTTAAGTGTATGTACATACAAGTTTTCTGCCGTTTGTCCTCCTCCTCTGTCGTCACTTTCGGAGATAGCCTCACTCGAAAGGGAAGGTTCCACATTTTACTATGTACGTACAGTATTTCTTGTATACCATGTACACTAATACACTTTATTTACAGGTACTATGTAGTACATATTAGTAGTACGTATTAAGTTAGGTATTGAATGGTCCAAATTGTTGTACGTATTTCATTGTTTATTGGTCAATTTAGCTTTATTATAAAATTTACTGGGGTGTTTTTGTAGGGCTTGGAACGAATTAGGCAATTTACATGTAAATTGCGGTTCAAGATACGAAAAGCTCAGGTTACGAAGGCCGCCTCGGAACAGATTAATTTCGTATCCTGAGGTACTACTGTAGTTCTACCTTTGGTAATTAGGAACTGGAAATCATAGCTAAAGTACCTAAGAAAGGTGACCTTACTGAACCAGGTAACTACAGAAGTATTGCACTTAATGTCAATTGTAATGAAAATATTCAGTCTCAGTGGGCTGAAGAAAGAAACTGATAAGAAGTTTAGAGAACTGCTTTCAGGCAGGGGATTGCAGATCAAATACAGTTGTGCCTAAGTTAACAGACACCTTGTTAGGCAAACAATTTGGTAGAAGGATGTTTTGTCCAAGGAGAAACTTTATGGATATTTGCTTGGTTAAAGGACGGACAAAGATGACTTCTTCAAAATATATGGGATTATGTGCTTCACACTTGTGGTTTCCAGCTGAAACAAAGGGGAGGGTCAGTCTACACATGAGTATTACTTAGTGTATGTCTCTGCTGGTTTTTAAATTTTTTTTATTGTGGTAATTAACTATGCGTGTAAGTCATCATGGCTCCTAAAAAAGCTAGAGATGCCAACAAGGCAAAGAGAGAATATATATATATTCAAAATAAAATAATAGAAAAACATGAAAATGCTTGATCTGGTGAAAGAGTATGGGATGGCCAACAAACAATATCTACTATGATAAAATGTAACGATGCCATCAAAGAAGCTGCTGTTGCTAAGGGTCCAAGGCTGAAGTATCTCCAACATTTTTACTCTTTTGATGAGATCGATCTTGCATCTTTTTTCTTGCCTGTGATAGCCAGAACTTGTTCACCTTTTTTAGTTGCAATTTGAGTACTGGATCTATTACTGGTGGAAACTGCAGAAGGCCCATCATCTTACTATAAGGGCGTTATGTTTTTACGTCTGTTTTTGGGAGAAGAGAGAGAGAGTTGGTATTAGTGAGAAGAAAGAGGGAAAGAGACAGTGATGGTTCGAGAGAGAAACAGAGATTGAGAGAAAGGAGCAAGAGGGAGAGGAAGAGAGAGTAGAGGGGGCTGTTAGGTAGGAAAAAGATGGAAAAAGTGAGAGAGAGAGAGAGAGAGGGGATGTTAGGTAGAAGAAAGATGGAAAAGTGAGAGAGAGAGAGAGAGAGAGGTTTATCAGTTGTCATTCAGTTAATCCAAGCAGAGCTGGGTCAGTCAGCTAATATGTTCCAATTTCCCTCAGGAAACCCTGTGCTTATCAAGAAAAGTTTTGAACGTTTTGAGGTTTTTCCTTATTCTATTCCGAGTATTGATGGGGAGAGATAACAGGCCGTGAAGAGTATCCTAGCACATACCTAGCCATTGAAAGTGTCAGCTGGGCATGAGGTGGGATTTTTCCCAATTTGTTGAAAAACCTTTTGACTGGAGTTTGTTGACCACTGCTCTTAGGTTTTTCAACACTATTCTTGTTGGTCCCCAGATTAACCAGTTGTTTAGGTAAGCTATTAGATGTCCTTCTTGTCTTAGTTCCTGAGCAACTACCGTTGCTAATTTTGTAATTCTTGAGGCAATGTTTAGTCCAAAAGGCATGACTTTGAACCTGTATGATCTTTTTCTGGAACCCTAGGAAAGGGCTGAAGGGAACAGTGATAGGGACATGCCAGTATGCGTCTTTCATATCTGTAGTTGTCCAAATCCCCTTTGGAATGATTGAATGTACTCGGGGAATGGTAGTCATCTGAAACTTTTGGCAAAAAGTATGTTTGTTCAATGTTGATTGGTCAAGGATTATCTTCATTCTGAAGAATCCTTTTTGGGAACTGAAGAGAGATGCTTGGTGGAGAATATACGCATATTTCTCTACAGTCCCCTTTTAATGGCCTTCTGCATGTAGTCTTCCAGAGAGGTGTCTGGATTTTGGAAGAACCCATTTAAAGTGGGGGGGGGGGGGGGGGGGGGTATGAGACCATTTCCACCCCAGCCCATTGAAAATAATGCTGTTCCCAAGGGAAAGACTTCCATTGCCTGTGTTGTTGAAGCCAACACCCAACCAACAATTCCTATTGATATCCAACTCTTCCTCTACCTTTGCCCTTGATAGGCATTTCAGGTGTTGCTTTTCCTTTCCATTTTATAATGCTTTTGGACCTTGTGAAAAGGATGTCTGTTCTGTTGTGTTTGCTGCTGTCCCTTAGTAGAGAATTTTCCCTTCTAACCACCTACCTGAGAGCTTTTATGATTTTCGATCAAAGCGAGCCTTTTTTGGGTTGGGTAAAGGGAGTAAAGGGAAGTTTCTAGAAAGTCATAGTGCTTCCCATAGAGTTCTCATAAGACTTTTGGCCACAGCAGCAAAAATTCCCCTGTAATCTTCTGAAAACCTTTTGGTGGCAACTTCCAGCAAGGTAGATGTGGTTATAAGACTAAGAAGGTGGATCCTGGCAAAAATTCTGACAAGGCTGCCTCGTCTAAGTTTCTTCTCATAGGGGTCCTAAACCTGAGTAGTTACATCTAAAGAGTGCTTCTTCCTTTTAAAAGGGAATTGAAGTGTTGCCCATCCCTTCCTGGAATTTTTCAAAAACAGGATAACGGTGGCAAATGGTTTTAATTCCGCCATTGGTTCTCGTTTTCTAGTTACTACAAAGTTTGGAAAATCTGCCGTCACATGGTTAATTATTTTAACCATGTGAAGGCAGATTCATTGCCTTTACAATCTATGATTGTTTTTAACAGGTTTCCAGCTGGTGCCAGATGTATCCTATTGTTAAGACTGAAGTCTTGTTCCATGTATGAACTAAAAATTCCAAACAAAAAGATTTGAAAAGCAGAAATTACGGAGCAGTGGCTTTAGGTACAAACAATCATTGACCAGAAAGAGTAATGGCTCCCTAGTCTTGTTTCCCCCACTTGTAAACAAGATGGCTGACACACATGCTCAATAGTCACTTCTTCTTCTGCAGGTTTTGACTGGAAAACTGAGTTCAGCTTCACTGAAGTAAGATAAAATGCCCTCATGTCTTTTGAGTCCATCTATACTCCATCACGTATTATAATGTTTATCATTAGGACACAATACCTAACTACAAGACCAGCTAAATGAGAATTCTTTTTTATTAGTGATCACCATGGATATCTGGTAGGCCATGGAAGAGTAACTCCCTGAGGACGAAAAGTGATATTTTAAGTCTTGCTAGTTTGGGAGGTCTAACCAAGAAGCTAGCAGTGATAAAAAAAATATCTCTTCCACAAGAAGGGTAAAAGATACTCACCTTAGGAGTTCAAAGTTTTCATCTAGTGTATGGGAATGAAACGGTAAGATAATTACACTAAAAAATAAATAAATCCTAACCGTTTACACTGGCTGACCCTGCTGGGTTGAGAAAAAACTTATCATGGTATTTGTGGAAGATATAGAATTGGTTCATAAATTTGCTAAATGTTTTGCTTGATCAACAGTTATATTCTGTTTGAAGTGCTGGATTGGCCAGAGCACAACTTTCATAATTTTATGTAAGTTAAAGTATATTTTTTGACAGAAGTATGGGCATGTTTTAATAGCATCTGAGCTTGGGGGGCATACTGACAACTTCCCTTGATGAGAAGGGGAGTTTATGACCTTAAGTAAATCAAGAAAGATCTCTAGTGCATTTACCATGGAGAACTAATTTCTTGAGTATGGAAATGAACCCCAGCATTCAAGGTTTTCCTTAACTGATTAATATTCCTCTAGGAATGGTGGTAAGTGTAAACTTAAAACTCTTCAAGATAAAAAGATGTAGCCATAGTGGATGCTCTATCTATATTTTTTCCAAAGAAGACAGGCTGCTGAACATGCAGAGGCATGATATGATTTTTCCTGGTTGATGTAGACAGGTAGGTGAGAAGATACCATGGGGATTGGGTAAAATGTAAAGGAAATAAATCAGTGTATTTAGGCCAATAACAAAACTTCCAACATCAACATCCTATTTTCTTTAATGCCTACATGAGCATGGAACTAACTATTTTCAACATTTGTATGAGCTTCATAAAATTTGTAGAAAGAAAAGATTTTGTTCATCATAAGAATTTCTGGGACAATAATTCTGATGGGAATCTATAGCATTACTAATCTCTGTAAAATAAAATTTCAGCATTTTTTTTACACTTTTAACTGCTGATGAGATAGTCCTCCAGCAACTCCTTTCTCATTATTACATCCATCAACTTGCACTTTCATCATCTCTGTATTATCACACGCTACAAGACATTTCCTCTCTCCCAATTGTACATGCAATTATGTGTTTTCATTTAAAACCATGTATTCCCAACACTCAAAATATGCCATTCCTATACCAGTCACTTTAAATTCAATACATATACAATTCCTTTCTTTACAACCTACTTTTAAATTCAAAATCACCAAGCAGACCATTCTTGTGCTTCTCTAAATTATGTTTGGCAAAGATTTAGGATCTTTCAAAACTTCTTTCCCCTCTCACTTTTTCCATTCCTATGCCATATATACATACTGCACAGCTTTATGAAAAAATATTACATACTGATTGGTAAGCTCTCAAATTTTACAGCAGCTAAAAACAGTTGTGACACAAAACTCAAATTAAGATTAAGCATTCCTAGAATTAATGCATAGGCCCAAAAATATATATACCACTTTAAATTATGTATTACAAAATTTTAAAAGTATTAGCAAAATACTGTACTGCTCTGAATAAAACATAGGTGCACATATTGAAAGCTATTAAATAGGTACTAGCAAGACAACTGATTACCTCTGGACACCACAAAGGTACTAAAAATCTACACCAAATTACTCAATCAAGGTACTTACCTGTGTGACTGATTAAGCTTAAATATTGTTATACCTGAAGTGCTACAATACAAAGCAGTGTGGCACAATTAGCAAAGCATGAAAGCAAGGAATAGCAATAGCATAAATAGCACAGCATCAATTTGAAGAACAACATACACTCTTACTCTGTTATGCCAGTTACCTGCAACATAAATTGCAATATAAAATATCAGAAGCGTTTATCTCATGTGATTGCACTATTTAGTAATCTTTCATCATTCATACTTGAGACGACACGATGTTCACTACACGTTTTCCCACCATGATTAACATCCCATTTCACTACCCATATCTTCTAAAATTTTAATTTGAAATACCACTTTAAAAAATCTGAATGTATAAACATGAAATCTTTTTCAACAATGATAAAAATCAGTAAAATACAAATAAACACTTCACAAAAAAAGGTAAATGAAAGTACAAAAAATGGCAGACATTTTTTTCACCACACGGGAGTACAGACAAGCTTAGTCATACATAATCACAATAAAAAAAGCTGACCTTATATTACACATGGGTAGAGAGAGAGATGTGGCCGTCCGTACTGAAAATTAAATGCTTTACTATCATCTCGTTATAAAAAATCCCTACTTCAGCAGTAAATCTAAGGGACTACAAATTAGAAAAAGCCTTATTTTCTTAGTTCTGTAGATGAAGATAAGTGAACAGTCTCTAGCATTCAGGATTTACTAATACAAAAACTCCTCAAAGTTTTTATTCCTAATTTGACTATATCATGATTTTCTTTTTATTGGAGAAAGTAGTTGTAAGTAGGTGGGTTACTGAAAGATATAAGATTAACTTTATGAAAAGAGAAATTGAACTGCCAGCATACTCAAAATGTATTTATTATTTGACTTAAATTAATTTAAATTGGCACAGCCAAAACTCTCTCAAATAGGATGATGTTAAATGTTTATACTGTACTAATATATTTACAACCTCATACGAAAGAAAGCTGTGACTGTGGCCTAGGTCTGCCTCTTTCAGTATCAAACAGCCATGTCTACTCTCTCAAAATCAGCCCAGTGTTGTCTTATGCAATATACTGATGAGCCATATAGCAATTAAATTCTTAAATGGCACTTGAGCATAGGTAAGTACTTTAAAATTCTCAAATTTGACCACTTACGTACAATTCCCTATGAGGATTAATGACAACAAAAAGGGGAAAAAATATTTTTCATGCATTAACAATTTTATGCCTCAGTAAACCAGACAACTAGCATCAAACTACGTTATGAACTGAAGTGTCATTTCAGAATTTATGATCATGATCTTGTCACTAAGAGTTTGGTTGTATTTGATACAACTTCTAACCCAATACTTAGCTAAAGAAAATACACGACGCGTTAACAGCATCAAACTGTGTGTCAACATAACAGGCTAACACAATTAGTTCTATATCTTGTTATTTGTAAGTGTCAAATTGCATCAGCATACCGAGCTGACAGAGCTACTTTTGTAACTTTCGAACCCCTCTCAAAACATCACATTAGTTTTTCCTGTCATATAATACACACTGCAAGGTAAGACTTATGAGCCTGCAGAGCATATATGTAAGTCACTATCTTCATGGAAATGTTGGATACCTCTATATGACTTCAAAATACATGGAATGATGTGGAGCAAACAGTTTCAATCATTAAAGACCCAGGATGCTAAGACACCATGAGAAACTAGTGAACAAAATCTTGGCAAGCTCAGTAATAAGTAGAGCTTGGAACTATGTTTGTACAATTAATTATAATCACTGTGAAAATAATTACTCTTACTTAAGTGCAGTTTAATTCAATTACAATACTTAAAAATATTGTATTTTGGTCCATCACAATTGTTACAGAATTTGAGTTCTTACACAATTTACATAGCTCCTAAAACTGCAACTGCTAATGCAGTATGCACAAAATAAAGTACTACAGTATTGGAACTCTTACAATAGATTTTTTGGAAATTAGTAGTACTAAAAATCAGCCAAGTACATCATTTACAAAACTTTGCTTGCACTAAAAAATTATCTGAGTGTACAAGAGTTTAGCTCAGGAGCCAAACAGTTATCACACATTTCTTATAACTTGGCTAAGCTACATGACTAGGCCTAGTTAATAAAAATCTGCAGTGCTATGTATAACATACACTTCAGTCTTCAAAAAAAATTTAATCAATTTCTGCATGTTTTTTCTTGGACTGTAAAAAAATCAATAAGGAGAGATTTTACACATACATTAAAGGCAATACCAAGTGCACATACTGTTTTCACATATATGGATCAGATATTGAATAATAGCAATTATTTTGTGAACACTGACTTTCATCCTTTACTTCATAAGGCTACAATCAGCACAGCAAAGATGGCAAAATTCTCCATGCACACATATCTCACTTGAAGTAATAAAATATAAACTCATCAAAGGTACTAGTACTTTAAATATTCTGTGACAGCATATCCCCATAAAATGAGATAAAATTAAGTCTCTTCGAAATGCAGCTTTCAATTTTCAATAAAAAAATTATATCTAACCTTGAGAATCTTCAACTGTCACCACTGCAACAAATGGTAAACTGTAAAATATACTGTATACAACTCACACAAAAGTGAGCTTAAATACTTTGCACAGTCCTGCACTACTTTCAAGACCTTCCCAAAAATGCTCTGGGTATAAAACTATTTTTCATACCAATGGACATTCCGGGGGACAGTGGTATAACGCCCTACAGTTAACAGATGTAACGAACATTACTCACAATCTGACAGTAGAGTTTAATATTTACTTCACTGCTTGTTTCCTTTGTCTGATAGGTCCATTACAAATTTTTAAGAATGTCTCATACCTCTGCTAAAAGTTCTAAAGAGAAAGAAATATCAAAAAGGTTGTGTTTATCATATAACTAAATGTAAATCCATTTTCTAAGTCTAAAAAACCCTGGTTTTGGTTTGTCAAACTCCTCAGACAAGGCATATTTCTATTTCCTTAAAAATTCTGCGGATCACAACTTTTAACTTGTTTGTAAAAACACTTAAAATGAGTTTCATTCCTGCGACACATTCACTGAGAATAAATGAGGCCTGAACTAGCCTGTGTTATTCAAGAATTTAAATATTAAAAGACTAGTTTTAAGATGAAGATCTACACTGGTGAATCCTTTGTCACACTTCCCTTAGATTCACTTTTCTTCAGTTCCTCCTCTTTCTGTTCTTCCTTCAAGATAGCTTCCTTGTCATCTTTTTCACTGCAAAATATAATGATTCCATCAATAACTGTTTCTCTATTATGACAGTAATATGTGGCGGGATTTACTTTCATAAAGTTCAAGAAAATTATGGTTCCTAACCACATACATATACTATTTATAAAAGCTTTCCTTTAGTCTACAACTGGAGGTGCAAAACATTTGAGGTAATATACTCTCTGTTTCTTATATAACAAAAAAATTAGTAATTTTATAGCAAGCAAAATGTTATATAGCAAGCATTTTTAAAACATAGCTTGTTACTCACCTGAAGTTTAGCATCAATTTTGCAAGGCTATTCTAATTATAAGCAAGTTAGCATGCAACACTAAATCAGGGTTGGTTGGTTGTATGATCGCTGACTTCTTTCCGACGACAAAAGACTACCCAGTGATCTTGCAGAAGACATTGAAGACTGCACATACAAAGGTGATGAGCTTTCTTCTGGTGGTGAATAAAATCCATCATCTAGTCTGTCTACACTCTGACTTAGATTTGGATACTTAGGACGCTCAACAAAATACAATGTGGTAACTGTTTTATGGTTACTTTTCTCAGAAACAGGAGTTGATGGTTTCTTGAAAGCTGGAACTGGTGGTGGTGGAACTTTTGGCTTTCTTGGTTGAGATATTACTATACTTTTCTGATTAGATATTTTCACTAATGGAGAGGAAAACTCTCCATCCTGAGTTTCAAACTGTCGTGGCTTCTTAGTGGGTATCTCAACTACTTTATTTGCGATTGTAGGTTGTGCTTTCATTTGTTTATCATATTCAGCAATCCCAAATGCTACTTTTGGTTTTTTCAAATAAAATGGAGCATCATTAGGCTGATAAAACGTGGTATATGAGTTCTGGCTGGGTGGTTGATATGTTGACTGAGGAATGAATTTGGCAACAAAATTTTCCATACTAGCATTAGATGGAGATTTCAAGTGATTATGAGAAATTGATTCTCTACTGGTTCCCAGTCCTAGTGCATCTACTGACAATCTATCTAAAGCTTCCTTGCTGGACATAACATATCTTATTTTGGACCTACTATCCATAACTTCAAATTCACTATCCTCTGGGTCCTTCACTTCTTCATATAAAGAAGCTTTAAGTGAACACTGACTCCCAGTAAAGGATGGCATATATCTATTCTTGCCATTGCTGAGAAGGTTTTCATGACTACAAGTTAGCTTTGTTTCAGGATTTCTTACAGGAAGTGGTGGTTTTACTTGTCTGTTCCTACAAAGTACAGATGGTTCTGGTGTATATGAATACCTTATTGGAACTTTAACCTTAAAAGGAACATCATATGTTGAATCAACTGATGAGTCAGAGTCATAATCCAAAGCTGGCGTGCTTTTACTACTTTGTAGGCGACTACTTGCATTAAATACTGGATTCTCCATGGCTAACTTCCAACTAAGTGGATGTCCATCTTGCCCATACCCTATTTCCTCATATGCATTTTTAAAACTTCCTGAAAAATTGCTGTCCATTTTTGTAGATGTGTTTTTCAAATCATTACTTGTTTCTTCAAAAGAATTTGGTATATCTTCTAAATAATGACTTTCTGAGTAGGACCTTCGATAGTTGTCAACCAAATGATGGGGCGTTCTTCGAATTCTAGTAGTAGGCGTCTGTGTTTGCAGACTTTGTTTCTGCATTTGAGCCCAAATCTTTCCATGATGTACATTTATGAATTTTGAATTTACTGGTGAATTGTTGACATGTAGACTTCTGAAAATATTGTGAGTAAAGTGCAAAATTGACAGTGTGATTGCATGACATACACACAGCATGCATTTATCACAGAGGATTCATTCACTAAACAACTAACTCAAACTTCTGTGCAGGCTTAGATTCAATAATGTAGCAATAACCATTCAACATATATAATCAAATTTGGAGGATCCTTTTGTATCCAAGTTCAGAAAGTACTACATTTCTACATAAAATTCAACAAAGGTGAAGGATATTTAATATCACGATCAATAGTGAAAATAAATTAAGAATTTTTAATTCTTATAAAGAAAACAAGGTGCTTGATATAAAATACAGTAATGTATATGCAAACTGAAAAAATATATGGGACAATTCTAAGTAAGCTAGGTTTGATCTCCAGAAGGGAAACTAATTACAGTAAAATAACTGCCTAAATCTAAACCTGCATGTAAACTCAATTAGATCAGTTGTACAGTGGTAACAATGAAAGACAACAGAAAGGAAAACACCCTATATCCAATGCATGATGCATTATGAGAAAAACTGGCTTAAGAAAAAGTAAATTTTTAGCCAAATCTTATGCCTGACCATCACCATTATGAATGATCTTCACTGGAAAGTATGAGACATATTCAATAAAATTATTTTTAGGCATATTGAAAATTTCTTTTTTTTTCATGTTCTCATAATAAGGCAGCTTCAAACTCAGTAAAAAAAAAATAAGAAACTGCTATAACTAACCAATTTATTTATTCTATTGTTCATAACATGCATGGGTAATAGAGTAATGATTCCCATCTCTGGTTCTTTTATTACCTTTTCACGGTCATAGGATTCAAGTTGCTAGTGTAAGTGTGCAATGGTAACTCCCTTGCTGCAGTAAGTTTGGAAAGTCTTTTATCCTTCATAAATTACTTTTGCAATATACATGATGCTTGTAACATTTTGCATAATTCTGCATTCTGATATCTGTATGTTACAACACAAAATGCTATTTCATAGTCATTTTATACACTGGCAAAGCCATTAAATACAGTCACTACTCTAGCAAAAAAAAAAAAAAAAAAAAAAAAAAAAAAAAAAAAAAAAAAAAAAAAAAAAAAACTGATTCTTCATGAAGGTAAACAGTACCAAGTGTGATACAGGTTATCAAGTAGCTCTCCGAGTTAATGCAGAGCTTTATTGTTAATGAAATATTTCAAGCACACCAATTAGTAAGTCTCAAATCTTTCATTAACTTATGCTGCTGGGATGGAGATGTTCATCAGTACAATATCATGTTCTGGCCTTGAAGATGCAACCCAGATTTGACTAGAAAAATTTTGAAAACAAACAAATAAAGAGAAAAATAAAGTTGTAAAACACTCAGACTGATGGCTTTGTTTTGGTTGGTGATTAAGCACAATTTTGACCGACTCAGTGCATTTCATACTGTGGCTTTGGCTGCTACAGCTTACTAATTCTTGTATTTTTTCAGTTCATTTACTTTAACAATACTTTTTTTTGCAAGTTCATGTATTGTAATATTGAATAAGCTTTTCTGAAGTGAACATGTCAGCAAACTAAAATACTGTATACATTGCAAAGTAATGTAAACCGTATAGTATAAAATGCCAAGCCATTTTGTACCAGAGATTTCATCACAAAAGGAAATACTAATAGAAATATGGAACAGCATTTCATTGCACCATCATATACATTTGGTTAGTGTTCTCCATAGTTTTGAAACACAACAGAGTTATAAGATTGCATTGCTCATGCACTTATCAGAGAACCACAAAATAACTCATCATGTGCAGCAAAGGAGTTAATTTTTTTATGATCTAATAAAAGATTTCCTTGAAAAGGGACATACTGTTACCTACTGTTACAGTATATGTTAATTACTACAGATACAGTACGTACAGATAATTAATATGAAATGTACAATATTTCAATATTACATATCCTACCTTATCAAAAAATAATTAAAATACTTTACCTAAAAAAGAGTAAAATGAATCAAGTAGGTATAATAAATATATCAGTGAGAAAATAAGAAAATTCAGTCTCCTGACGATTCAAAGCAGAGATAACAGCTCAAGCTTCCAAAGACTTCTGCAACAGAACCTAAATAACAACTTTCCCACAGTGAAAATTAAAAAGATTTAGTAACGACATCAACTTTGGATTACAGAAACTAGTTAACATTCATTATGAATAACTATATAAAAAGAATTCAAGGAAAATTTTATAAACAAGAAATCATAAAGGACAGTCACTTTACAGTACTATTCACACAACTGAAAACATAACTATGTAGAGTATACAAATATTTTCAGCAAAATTACATATAAGACATGTAACATATTCTAACTGGTACAAACTTCATTATCAAACATTTGTATTGTAATTATAACATTCATTTCACACAAATAATCTGAAATGAAAATATATCAGTAAGTTGGGCATCATGTACGTATTGTCATAATGTGCAAATATTTTATGGAGTTCTTCCAAATATTTCCCTAATTGGCATTCTTTGTAAGATTACAATACAAAGCTGAATGTATATTAAAAATTTTTGGAAAATCTTAAATTTTAGTTTCACTAAAATATTACTATCAATATCATAGTAAATTTACCTGCTAATCTGACACACACTGAGTGAAAAACATTGTACTGCTTGAAGCTGTGATTTTCACTAATACGTACATGAAATAAAAATATTTGTCTGGGCAGGATGATTTTGTAAAATAATACATATCAGCAACAAATTCCTTTCATTTACAGTATATTTGTTTGCAAATATATACAATGTACCAAAGGTAAGTAATGAAATTTGTCCTTACATCTGATCCAGACACGAAATTATGGAAAAGCACAAAAAGCTGGATTTAGTCTCACACACATACTATACAGTAGGTAATGTAGCACATAAAATTAAACGTAAAAATCAAACAAGTAATTAAAAATCTCACAAGTACACAACTAATTGGAATTAGTCTCACACATATATACAACAGATATTGTACATAAAATTCAACATAAAATCCACCAAGCAATACAAAAAAAATCTTACACGAGTAAAGTACACTTTTACTTTTTGAGTTATACTACAAATTTATGCCCCCTTGGCAACTTCTTACATGATCTGAAAACTAAATATTAGATGCAGAGCATTTAACGCGCTGCTTTGGGTAACATTCCATACATTTTCATTTGCAAAAGCGTGTTATGATTATGCTGAAGTATTAAGGTTTAAAAACTAATTAAACTAGCAGTCCTTGTCAACTGCTTTTAAAAAGTCCTTAAGAATGAGTGAAAAGAATCACACATGTAAATTCCAAAAATGCAAAAGCCATACAAATAAACATGCCTGCTGTTAAATGAAGAGCTGTTAATTCATGCAACATTTCCATTATATCACAAAGTACTTCAAATCAATAATTCAGTAGCATCAGTGTCACTTCCAGTGCAAGAAAACATGCGAAAAATCTACTTCTACGCAACATTGTAATACGTGCAGTGAGACATGAAACACAGACACCCTAGAACACCACAACATAAAGGATGAACCTCCCATGAATGAAAAAAAAAACACACATAATGAAGGAGTTAGAAAGTGCTATTTGATTTTTTGGAGGTTTCACCCTACCCTTGAATCATAGGTGTGGTTTCAGTGGGTTCAGTCACCTCCTTGGCCTTCTCATCACTTTCCTGCTGGACTGGTTTGGCATCTTCTTCTTTTACAGGTTTCATCTCACCATTTCCCTCGTGTTTCTCATCACTGGAGTGGGATATTGCGGAAATCCTAGGTTAGCATTAGGCAAAAGTCCCATAGCACTATAAAATTGTCTGTTAATGAGCCTCTGGCAAGCAAATAAACCTTTAAGGAGGTCTGTATTGCATAACAAGCAAAGGATGTTTATACATAGTGACTTCCTACTAGGCACTTCAATAACAAGCACCTAGGATGCAGGCGCATGAGTACAATATAGCTAATGATATAACTTTCAAGAGCTTCTGAAATTAGCTCAAAAGCTGTTCCAGTGGATGAGAGCATTATGAGTTAGGTAAAAAAAAAAGAAGAAAAAAAAAAAAAAAAAGCTTATATCACAGGCTAAACTGTGCTAATTCCATTTCAATATTCCAGACAAAAATTTTTTTTTTCATTTCAAGTATTAATAATCCTTGTTTCAACTGGTTTTTAATTATCTTTATTTTTTATTTCAATAAATACTTTAGCTGCTACAACAGGTTGAATCTTTATTGTTAGTCTACTGATTGTAGTAACTTTCATACACCCATTTTCCAACTGCAGTTTACCCGAGTACCAACTCTAATATCATTTAGCCATACACTATATATTGATATTCAAATAAGAAACCTACAGTATTATTTTGTATCTTAAAGAGCACCATCAACAAAAAAGGGGAAAAACAAGGATCCATCATATACAAAACCTTCCTCAAGCCTCAATAACGAAACATTTTTTTGTTTATCCTATTTGACTTGCAGTAGTTTTCAAAAATAGAATCAGTTACTGGTACGTATTAACATGAAATATACATATTCCCTAGTCATGATTTCTCACTAATAACTTCATGAAAAGTACAAAAATACTGTACAATATGTAATGTTAATTAAGGGTGTCAAAGCCTCTAAAATAAATAAGTTACAGTGATTCCTTTATATTCAAAATATAATTTCCTTACCCTGAATACTTTAAATTACCTATGTACTGTATAGCTTTATTAACTGAACAGAGTACATTAACATTTCTTGTAAAGCAATCAACGAACACTGACACATCAGCACACATTTTTGAAAAAGCTAATTTTTGTGTAAGTAAAAATAATAGTATACAAAAAAGCAGCGTTAACTACACATTGAAAATATTAAGCATGAATTAAAATTTCCGCACTCGCGAATGTAAAATAAATAAAAAACAATAAGGAATGAATGGCTTAGGAATTAGATTACCAAATTCTGGGTTAGTCAGACATTCAACAGTTATATGCAAATCTAATTCTTGACTATATTTTGCCATACCAAAATTGCACTTCAAAAATTATATTCATACCACTAACAGTGAAATCTATCTTTAAACTGTATCGGTTAGTACTTTTCCAACAAAATTCACATTCATTAAACATGCAAGTCAAATTATAAGAAATTGAGACATGGAAAAAGTCATACTGGATGCATATAAATTTAAGCAATTGGAATTATTTTGGGCTCTCTTACGTCTCCTTCTCAGAAATAATATCAACTTTTTTCTCGAGGTCTTTGGGGACTTCCTTCTCAGGGAGTGGTTTTTCATCAAGAGGTTTGGTTTCATCCTTGGACTCTTCGTTGAGGGTATCAGCACTAAGGGAAGGTGAAGAGTGAAACAAAGTAACATCTACAGAACAATATAGTACTGCTACAGCTATATTACCCCAATGAATGGCTAAAGTATAAAATACTGTACACTACTCCTGGAAGCACTCAAGTTAATATTACAGCCTCAATACGATATCAAAGATAACTAATACTTACATAATTACTGGTCTATGACTTAGTAATAGTGTATTAAAGACCCATAGCTGATCTTAGAAGAAGCAGCAGTAGGAAGAGAGGAAGAGAAGCAGCATGGCAAATACATGTAACGTAAACCATACATACCTTGCATTCTTTCCGTCTTCAAGCATGGCTTCTTTGTCTTTGTCCTTAGATCCTCTCTTACCCACAATGGCTGCAGTCAAACCAGCATTCTTGGTACAATAGCATATCACATCAGCAACCACAATAACAATGAGTACAACGATGACAATGATGCCGACAATGAGTCCTGTTCCAACTCCACCAGTGGATGGTTGAGGGCCAACTGGGTCTGAAGTACAAGGCATGTTAGCTTTTGTTACTGAATCTCACTACTACCTATTGAACTTATGTTATTAATACATCTTTCAATAAATAGTAATGACAATGGAATTCAAAGTAAGGCAAAAACAGACATAGTGCATTTTTCCTAATCTGACAAAGAGAAATAATGTAATGTATTGAAGACTAAACTCCAATCAATAACCAAATTCAGCACTCAACTTATTTCTGCTCAGCACTATATCTGTCAATGGCCTAAAATGTAGAATTTTCTGTCAAATTATTATAGCTATCATATGTCACAATAACATGAAGCGTGTTAAATACTGTTAATATTGTCACCTCTAGTTTACCATCAAGTCTGTCCTTAGAAATATGTTAGTATAAACTACATCTGAAAGTACTTTTAAATTGTTAGGAAATGAAAACAGCCTCCTGCCCAACTGGTTTTCTACGAAAGGATTTCAGAGTAATGAACACTGACAGCCGCTATGATAGTCGAGATGCTCAAGGGTAATAATAATCATTTGTAGGGAAATCCGTTTCTCCAAGCCACACTTACACTACTCGATGGTGCACTGCTGGCAGGCTACACAGAAGAGTATGGTACGATGGACAGTAGCACTGGTTGACAATGGCGATACTCGACACCAGGCCAGTTCCCTTTAGCCTGCCTTCCCTATGACCCCAGCCTCGTTATGCATATCATGGGTCATTGGGGGGACAGTGGGGAGGGAGGGAGGAAGGGAATGCTAGGGACAGACTTGGGAATAGGAGCAACATGTACTTGGGAGGGAAAGGCAAATGCAAGATATTACAGCAGTCCATTTTGGAATATAGGAACATAACAAGACCTTCTGGTTAAAAAACTTGTAGACAAGAAACAAGTTACTATGAGGTTTAAGAGCTAAACGTGAATTAAGATTATTACAGTGATTTTAGCGAGTTCGTTATTATGGAAACGGCCCAGTATAGTTGGGTAGCTAGACAATGAAGCTAGTTTACAGCAAATCCCATGGACACCATCACACATATCAATGAACATTTGAAAAGGAAAATCCAAAGTTACCTTATAAGACCACAAAAATGTTTAAACACTGAAAACTGTTTAAACAGGAGTACCTTGAAAAGTCGCATGCACTGGCTAATAGGCAAATTGTAAGTTTGATGTACCTTTATCCTCTCACTCTACCAATAAGTAAAGAATAAATTGCGTAAGTTAAGCCAATCTTACAATTATACCCACCTTCTAAAGCCTACGACATCAGAAATCGACCATTTACAAAACTGACATTCCAGTGTGCACTGATCAAAGCTAGCTACACCATTCCTTTAGTCGCAATAATCTAAGTATCTGTATGCACTAAACTTTATATGTAGTGCAGACATAATTCAAGTGTCATGCCATTGGTATGGTATTTAACTAACCTCATCATTAAACCAAGTTTCTTCAGCCTGAAAATATACCTTACTGGTTTTTTAATCATTACATCAATCCAGTGACAGTCAAAACTTTGGTGGTAAATGCTCTTTCATATATTGCACTACTAAATGGTGAATTAAGATTCTGTTAATGCATCCTGAAGTTAGTGTAAGGTATAAGGAAACAGTGCTATATCACTGGACAATGTTGCAAAATTGGATCCGCAGTTGAATCTTCAAACAAAATAGTGCATAAATAACACAAATGCTAAGCAGGGTTTTAAGGATAGTAAATTTTTAAAAGTAATAATATATGCATAAGGAATTTCTGAAAATACATACTTGACTGGTTTAGCAACAAGGGATTATGCAAAAATTGCCAGAAATGAAATTACATGTACACTTAATGTAAAGATCAAAATTAAGCTCAAACTCATTGCAATGAGGAGCTAGATGCGGGTTCAAGAGTAAAACCACAAGTCAGATAAAGTACAGAAGTAAGCAGGTATTGAACAAAGAAGCAATCAGCATGTGATGCTTTAAAATCAGACAAGTATTGTCTTGGAAGCAGTGGAAGATACCAAAATATTCAACACTTGTTCTAGCAATACCAACAATTTGCTTCAGTTCAAGACTAAGAATACTGAGCATCACAAAACTTAATGAATCTCAGATTACAAATTATTCTCATCAAAAGAAACATCTCATTTGACTAAATGTGTATATAAATATATATATATATATATATATATATATATATATATATTATATATATATATATATATATATATATATATATATATATATATATATATATATATATATATATATATATATATATATATATATATATATATATATATATATATATTATCATGTTCTCTAACTCTGACTTTTCAGCAGACTAAGCCTCATTATTTAAAAATATTTTCTTATGCTTCTACCATACAAAGTTAGCCTACCTATGTGTAGTTTCTTCTAGAAAAATACTAGAACCATCAACCTCCAAGATAAGATAAGACTTTTCATTCTCTATGAATGATAAATGAAAAATCAACTTTTATGAATATCTTGTATTTTCAAACAATTTGTACAATATATTAATGTATTACACTCAGCATTTAGGTATTATTGAGGGCAAATGGTCACTGGCAGAGGTGGCTGAATTCACCACCAATGCTAGAGCATGTCACCAGAGAACAATCATAGATCAACAGTGGATTAGTATTGGCCACTGAACAATGAAATAACAAGGATGGGAATGAGTTGATATTGGCCTAAGTAGTTAGGTTATGGGGAAGGGGAAGGTTGGGGGGCTCTTAGGAATTGAAATTGACAGCTCAATGGATGAGCACCAAGGACACCTCTTGCGAAGAGCCCATAAAACGCAACTTTAGCTGCTTTGCAAGGCAAACTAGAGATTAATTTTGAAGGATAAAGCACACTGGATAAATTTCTATATTGATATCTACATAAATGTAAATGCCTGGCTCCATACGACCCTGATTCAAAGCAAAATTGCTGTTAGCGTACAGCACTCATGGCTCACCATTCTGGCCAGAATTTACTTGAAATGTTTCAAGTTGTCTAGTCATTTAATGAGACCAAAAGTAAGAAAACCAGTAAGACAGAACCTTGTACTACAACCGCTTCTGCTTTGCATGCTAAAAAAGTAAATGACTATGGTAATCATGCATACTTTGATCATTGTACTAACAAGGTAAAAACTAAAATGCTAGACTTGATTTCCAAGGAACAGATATAAGGCTGTAACAAATTTAAAAAGGGCCATAATAAACTGTATACTTTGACACATTAATAGCCAAACCTCGATACTCAGGAGTTATAAAAGGGATTTTGACGTAGGAAAAATCTATTTCTGGGCGAGGAAGCCGTGAAATTAAAAAAAAAATAATTCATGTAGCATACATATGCTACCATAATTGGGATATTTTGAAAAATGAACTTCCTTTTTATTAATAAATCTGTACTCATCAATTAACAGTCTCATGAATGATCAGGCATGTTATAATAGTACTATAAGTAATGATAAAATTCTATGTCCTACTCTGGCACTTCCACCTGGCAAATGAATAAGAATCTCACGATTTAGTTACATAAAACTAGTGCCTATTTATCAAACTACTATCAAAGATAATACGCAATTTTGAAATAAACCAATAGAGTAAATTCACATTGGATGGTCTGCAGCTATAGTGTGCGAGCTGTTATTCCTATTCACCCAGAGCCACACCTTGGAATACAATAACTACTAAGGCTTTCTATGGGCCAAACTATGGATACTGACAACGTCCAAGAACTAAAAACGGATTTCCCTACGATTGGGCAAAACATTAAGTTCACAACAAATATATGTATACTGTATATATACTCATGGACAGACAAAAAGAAAATAAAAATTTAATATGGTGATCTACTAAAAGGAATTAAATTAGCAACCACATAGATCATTCAATAGATTAAATATGATAGAAAAAAAGGTGACAACACTGGTAGAACAAGATATGCAGCAACCACGTGCGCCTGAGGAACACATGCAACACACGATTCATGAGGCAAGGAGTGATCTCTATAAACAATCTTCTTGCTTATAGCAGCACTTCTTTCAAAGTACCACATTTCCAATATAAATAGAAAAAGTTCTCAGTATGTACAATAATGAAATTAGCTTCCAAAACAACTACTGTTGATGCACTAATAAGAAAAAGAGTACTATAGAGTTCTATCCTTGCACAGTGACCAAAATCATTGCTGTGAATACTAGTGAAGTTGATGGAAAATGAAAGTAGTACTGTACTGGACTCCAGACTCCATGCAGAAATCCAGCCATGTGCAAGGTGAAGAGTGCAAGGCGCCAGAGGGATATTACTCAAATTTATATCATTATAATTTTTTATTTTGAAAAATATCTCTTATTCTTTAATATTTGTGCTGCTTATGCACAAAGTGACATACATTCATAGGTTGCAAAAACCACAGATAAAACATGCAAAGTCAAAAGAGATAGCCTGAAAACTAATTTCATTAGAAAAAATTAAAGTATGCTACATTATACGTCATGAAGTTACAAAAAAAAAGTGTGGTTCACACCTACACAAACATACAAAATTTATATATTTTCCACAGTCTTCATCATGGAAAGTATAGTAAAGTATATTAAAACTATGATGATAACCATTTTGTGCATGTTCAACACTGATTAAAAAATATAACTTTGAAATAATGGAAATTTTCAGGACATAAAGAGAGGATACATTTACCTTAACGACTATACTCAAAGAACCATAAGACCTATTCTGGTGATCAAAAGAATAGGGTGTACAACTTTATTTTGGAATTAATCCACCACTTCCAAGATTGTTAGAGGGAGAGACATAACATGTAAATATAAGCAGCAAAAGGTTTGCAAAAGAGGCTGTGATTTATATCCAAGACCAAGCAATCCTGCTCTTCATGCCCCGGAAATATTTTTAAAATTACATCAGTCATCCACTTCTTTTTTTCAGCAATATAATGCTACCTCGGCTAAAAGACAGTATCCCCTCCGGCGCCACCACTCCACAAAGACTGGGTAGAGGAGATTATGTTTTAAGGGGAATGAGGTTGGATATTCCTACCTCGACTCCTTGGTGTAGATTAGAAAAGGGGAACATTAAATATCAGAGGTTAGGAAGGAAAAAAATAGGTGAGACAGAGTAACTGAGCTTTAGCAAAAAACAACAATGCATATGCAAAAAGAGGTGCCCTTTTGGATTCGTTTTTTCTTCCACGCCGCCACTACAACACACTTAACTATGAAAATCGTTTTAAAATCCTAATAATATATCACTAACAATGAGCTGTTCTTTATACAATGACATAGGCTAAGTTGAAGGTAGTACTATATATCGATATCAGTCTCCCAAAAGAGAGCATTATTTTATAATACATTAATCAACACTTGAGACCTATAGGTTGTATCAAAATACTCAATAACCAGTACTATTAATACTTAAATAGTATGTTAGGAACTTGTTGTTGTTAAGGCTTGAATTAGAACATTTAGATCACGCCTAACAAAAATTTAGCTGTTCTACATTCAAGAGTCCAAAGCCTTAACATCAACACTTGATAACTACGAATCACTTAAGAATCACAAAAAATTGGGTTTAGTTACTCTTCAAGAATGCTCCATCCGTTAAGTTACGTTATGAGGTCTTCCAGAACATTTGTGTAAAGAATTTTCATTAATTAGATTAATTAAAATCTATCTAGCTAATCTGGTTTAATACAAAAGGAATGTTAATAACTGGCAGTGCACTTTGCCAAAGCAGCTCAGACCTCAAAGCCAAACCATTAACCTACAACTTCCTTTTAAAACGTAGTATTCTCATCAAAAGACTGGCTTCGTAAGAATTTTTTAGCAGGAATTTCTGTTTAACTTTAACCAAAGCAAGACCTAGCTCTGTACTTGAACAACTGAATACTTTTTCCTAATAGCTTTACCAAGAGAAAAGAGAATGAGCTGATAAAATAAGCAAAACATTTTTGATGTCGCAATAAAACAGAAGTAAACCCGAAGAAGCTTAAAGCACATTTTACTAGGTCTGAACTGCACTTAATTGGCACCTTACAAGACATGCTTTGCAACAAATGAAGACCTGTGATGTAGCACTACTAAATCTGCACCTACACAACACAGTGTACAAGTGGCAAAATGCTCTGTACATCTTGACTTAAAATTCAACCAATGCTATAATTAACAAAACTACTTCAGTCAGAAAAAGAGAAAATACACAAACAATGTGTATATATATTTCATGTGCCGTATTCAAAGAGTTTCACTGACATAAAAAAACATTTTTAATGAAAATAAAAAATAAATGTTAAAAAACATTTCTTTGAGTGAGCTCAAAAAACTGTAGCTATTTTCCATTCAGTGTTCTGCCCACTGTACCAAGACCTAGTAAATAAGATATAGCACTTTCTTTTATGGAATTTCATTGTCAACTAGAACAGTACTGCGAAAAAACTCGCAGTTTATATAAATGTACACCAGATTTAATGTCTGAATAAATGCCAACCTTTTAGGAGTAGCAATGCACAACTTAATTTGTGCTATACTGGTGCAGCAAATGTTATGGTTCCATACACTAACACCGAGACATCAAAAACAATGTTCATCACTGTACTGTACCTCCCATTTTCATAAAAATAAGTAAAAATGTACAGTAAATAGAGAAAAATCTGAGATGTTATTCATACTGAATTTACGACAGGCTTGGCTATAAGGAGGAACTATTGGAGTATTGCATAACTATTCTGTACAAGTTGGCTAGTCAGTCCCTTTTCTAAATTAGCTTCAGTATCTACATTTCCTGAATATCACTTATCTATGCAGAAGAAATTTTGCCTTGTTGTTTAGGCACAAAGTTGTTCTTACAGAAAAATAGTTTCTGGTTCTCAAACTAAATAAGAAAAGGAAAATAAATTTCTTGCTTTAGTCACTAAAACTGATCACTCCTAATCACGGCAAAAGAATCTAATTTTGATGGTTTGAAGTGTCAGTGAATATGAATATATTATATCTATTTATATATATAAGTAGTAGTGACGTAGCCTAATGCGTAGTGGCGGCAGTTAGGGCAGATAGAAGGCAGCAGCAGCAGACAGTAAGCAGAAAGGTACCGTGGGCGGGGGTAGTGGTGGAGGGGGCAACGCTACTGTACGTCGTCTTCCCCCCGGTACCTGACATCGACGATGGATCTGTAACACACACAACCCCACACTCAGCGACAACACCCCATGTAAAAAATCTGATAGATAATTACAGGAGAGAGAGAGAGAGAGAGAGAGAGAGAGAGAGAGAGAGAGAGAGAGAGAGAGAGAGAGAGAGAGAGAGAGAGAGAGAGAGAGAGAGAGATTGGAGAATGCCATGGGACAGCAAATTCACTGATGTCTATTTGCCATGGTTATTCCAATCTAAGTACTAGAGTATTCAAGGGAATGGTTGGGGTACTGAGGATGTTGGCAGCTAAAAAAAAACTAAGGAAAAGGAATATGAGGGCTGGTATTTAGGTTGTCTGAGAATGTTCAAACAGAACCCATGAACGGTTCTAAAAAAAAACAGTAAGAAGGTTAACAAATAAAAATCAAACAGCCATACAAATACAAACACACAATAGAGGCATTTAGGCGTGTAGTGAAAAAATTTAAAAGAATTTTTAATAGTAAAAATTGTATCAAGCAATTGGAAGTATTTTAAAAGTAACTTTAAATGAAAATTTAACAGCACAGAAAAATTTAGCTTTCAGAGACTTTGAGAATCACTCTGGTAGTACAGCACAATAGTAAGAAACAGTGATAATAGGTTCCAACACTGAATTCACAAACTAAAGGAATTTGGTGATGCTAACTCTCAACTCTGAAAAAAATTCTGGATAAATGTAGAAAAAGACCATCCATTCAGCGCATTCAAAATCAAATAGAACAACAATACACATTATAACATGAAAGTGCTATGAAAAAGAAAAAGTAATTTATAAGAGATATAGGTAATACAGTACATAATTCATCATAGCAAAAAGGAATATAAAAAATAATCCACTAACAGACTCTGCTTATGCCTTTCAATGTCCTTTTTTCATCTGTCATGATTTACATGTCATGTATGCCTTTTGAATCAATGTGCTTTAGGATAATAGCACAATAAATCTACATATGAAAGGCCAATGAAAACTTTGATCTAGTACAGTCCACATTATCATTTAGTTATACATATATTTGCCATTCCCTATAGGGCAACAACCATAAAATTTAACTATCAAATGTAATCGGTTTACTTTACAATTTCATCACATATACACTCATTATAATAACCAGTAATTTCCTACTCGTGAACAACAGCATAAATGAGATCAGTATTTCATTAAAAATTAAATCACATAAATTATGATTTACACTTGCTTTTTGTTTCATGTCTATACTTCAGCGCTAGGTGGACAAAGGTAAAAAATTCTAATCTGGGCTACTTTTTGTAGAGATACCATAATTAACTAAATTCAATAAAATTAATATAATGGATGCGAGACAGGAGCTACAGGTCAGGCAAGACAAAATCTCCTAAACCTTTACTGAAATTTTCATTGAATATCAATTAGAACCTATCTTTAATTCAACACTAAAAAACAGAAACTATACTGTATATCTACATATATGATATGTTTATTGTACAAGATTAGATTTTTTTTAGAAAATAGTAAATGACAGGACTGAACTTGATTATAAGGTCTGAAAAATAATGAAATGAAATAATCATCAAATGGCATACAGTACTTGAACCATAAAAATTAAAAATCGATAATTAATAATTTATATTCATGATTAATTCCCATTTTTTATGCATGTGCATATAAATATATCTAATAGAAGATAAAAGAAGAGATGGCTTGATTTGGTAATTACACATTTTTTATAGTGTTGCCACTGTTTGGCCTCAAATATTATATGTACTCTGGTCTGTCCAGAGTGTAATCATCTGAGGACAAACCACGGCTACACTATAAAAAATGTGTGTGTGAAGTACCAAATCAAACCCATTTCTGTATACTATTCTGAAGGTCCATCAGGTAATCTGCTACATTAAACCTGCCTTTATAACAGTTTTATTTTTTGCAGATTTAACCAAACCACACTATAAAATATCATACAATAATAATAAGTAAATAGCAATGAAAAATCACAACAAATTCAGAATGCAAAATTTGAATTTCTGCTGTACATATATATATAGCACAGCTGATGCTTTGAAGATGCATCACAGCATACTCACGGTCTCTCAATCAGTTACATGTATAGCTGTCAATCATTCTCTGATGTTTTCCTGCCCTTAATTTTGTGAAGATATGCCTCCCAAAAATCATATAGTGCAAAAACCCAAGGTAAAAAGTTACAGTAATAATCCTCCCAAGCCAAAAATGGCATATAATATGCATACTGTAGTTCAAGTGATAAAGTACACATTTCATATTTGTTGAAAGATAGCATGTCTTGAACATAAGTTGGGCAGCGTTATAGGAAAAATGAATGTAAAATCAACACTATATTCAATAATAAGAGTGAAATAAGATCTAGTTTTAGTGCTGCACCAGAAACAGCAAGAATGGTATCAACTGTTCACAATAAAGAAAAAACTTGTATAAGAAAGTGGTAAGCTTGTATGAATGTTTCTCTGCAGTGCTTGAAGAGGAAGATAATGCATAAAGAGGCAGATAATAAGGAATTAAACCTAGCAAAAGTTGGTTCTATACAATTATGGAATACGTATTGTCACCTTAAACATTTGAAAATAACTGGAGAATCAATTTTAACTGGATTGTTTTGCACAAGATGTCTAACCATACTTATATTAGCACAAATGCTAGGCAGCCAAAGGATCTAAGGCTTTTAAAGATCACTTCTCACTGGTGTTATGTGCCACTACTGCTGGACAGACATACTAAAACCTGGCTTAGTGAACTTTGCAAATACATAACCCAAGACCACTTAAAAACAAAAGAAATATCTGCTTCCCATATTTTGGCAATATAACAAGAGGACTTACATGGCCTCACTTTGAAAGACAGCAATATCACACACTTTGAAAGACAACAATATCAGTCTTCAATTCATCCACACTGTAGATGATAATTTATTTCACCGATTCACCATAACTATAATGATGAGTGCATAAGAGTGAAGATTTGGGGTTTAGATGAATATTATCATCATGTGAGTTTGATGCAGAAAGAAATGTTAAATAATCTTTCCTTTATAGATATTGTACCGTTTTCATTTTTTGCTTACAATGAACTTATGACGTATAGTAATTTTTTGCAAAAGACTAAGACAACAAAAGCAAATGCTATCTTCAAACAGTAGTTGCACTTTATATTACAGTGCTGTAAAAAGTTGAGGACTGCCTTACTATAAATTATACCCTATGGGTACCAAGGGTAACTCAATGAAGGATAACACAGGTAATGCATACATAAAATGTAACTCTTGTACATTTATGCAGACCATTTTTTACTTTCCTTGTACTATTTTACTTTTCTACCTGAGTATTTTCTTGTACTTTTCTATGCTTTATATCATTTCTGCACAATACTTGTAACTCAGTACAACTATACTGGGTATGTGGAAGTGATGGTTGCACATGCTTAATAATTGCTTTAAACTACTACCTAATCTAAAGTCAAAGTTTACATACATCAGTTATTTTGTTGTTGTTGTGTTATGTTATTTATATTGTGTTCTTTTGTATGATTAAATAGTTAGAATATATATATACTCACAATGCATAAAAACCCATTTTCAAGTTTATGCTTTTCAAAGTGGCATTGGCAGAATCTGTCAGTGGAACACAATGATATTCTTAAAGCATGCAACTATTTCAAGACAGAAATGGAATTGCAAATTTAAGAAATGCAAATACGTATATACAAATTATATATAAATTTACAAATAATATTTGAAATGACAAGTGACAACAAATAATCAAGATCTACTAATGTCTGTAGTACATTAAAGGTGAAATAAAAGTGAAAACTATGTTACAACTAAAGTTATTTATAAAATAAGGAAAGACTGAAACTAAAATATTGAAACAGGCACTAACCTAAGTATACAGGCAACATTCCAGGATAACAATATCCCCATTTAATCTTTAGCATATTTAACAAAAGTGTCTTGGTTAATGAAACATTTTAAACCTGAAAACTTTCAAGTAGAGAATATTGCTTGACTCTAAATTGGCTGAACTACACATCACGCAGGAAATATTGAAAAGAGAACTAAACAACAGATGATTTACAACATGATTTTACACACACATATATAGTACGTATATATATATCACAAAATAACTAAACACTGTAACACATTAAATGCCAAGTAACCAAGAATATGTAGCATGATCAAAATAGACATGAAGTGAAAATTTGCACTGTGTCATACTCTGTCCTTTATATACTACTGTACTGTAATGTATAACTATAATTAACAAGTGACAATTTCAAAACCCACAAAAACCATAAAATAATCTACGTGAACACATGCAAAATGATTTATGAAAAAGGGTAGAATACTAAAATCAGTTTCTCATAAAAAAGCTTGCTAATCAATTCAACACAAAAGTGAAACACTGCTACCAAATCCAATTTCTACTGCAGATCACAAGAAAACAAAGCAGCCAACTTACCATGTGCTGTCTTGATTACGATTTCAGCTGGAGTTGAGTAACCTATTTCATTGTGAGCTCGAAGCTCAATCTTGTAATGGGTATCAGGATCAAGGTCCTTAATGGTGAACTCTGTGGGCCCTGGGTATTTTGACTTATCACTCAACTTTTCACCGACATTTATCCACTTCCCAGAAGTATTATGAACCTGAAATAAAAAGAAATTTTTTACAATTTACTAAAATGACAAACTTGTGAAAAAAGTATATGCTTAATAACAAAATATAAAATTCTTGCCATTACAAAGTATATACTGAATAAGCATAAATAAAAACCTTAAATGGTAGATGTCTTTAGATGACAAATTATTTATCTGATGCTTAAGAAATTATATGAAACTTACCTCAACATACTGACAATTACTTTTGAATGGTTTCTCTATAAGCAACACAACTCAAATAATCATTTACCATGAACAAGGCTAAGAGTTTTTTGTTCTGAGAAGTCTAAAACATTAAACTTATCCAAATTAGCCACTGAAAACATAACAAGTACAAGAGAGGTTCACCTGGAAATACAATATAGAGAAGTGATCAATGGGTTCGCCATTGTCCAAAGGTACACTCCACTGAAGTTTATATTCATCTTTGTAGGGGTTTTCAACCACAAGAGAATCTGAGTTATATATCCATGGTTCCTCAGGGGCAGCACGTTTGGGCATCTCCTCAACCTATCAAGAAATCAACAAGTTGAATTATGAAAAGTGTTATTATTTTAAAAAATCACAATATTAAAAAATCCATAAAACTCAGGAAAAATAACTAAAATACTTTAAAGAGCTTGTTATCCAATATGAATAAAACAGATATTTTAATGACTTAACATTGTTCAATGTTAAGAAAAATGCAATACATATTCTCATGACATGGCTGTTATATACATACTAAGAATACTCTTTAAAACTTATAAGACGCCCAGAGCTTCACCTACAACAGACAGTAATTTCAATAGCAAATATTATGAGCATAATTTAAAGAACATATACACACCAATTGAACACAATTTATTATTTGAATGTCTTTAAGGAATGGTCTGAAAAGTTTGCTCTCATTTTATATATATATATATATATATATATATATATATATATATATATATATATATATATATATATATATATATTATATTTATATGATAGGCAGAAATCCAAGCGCTTTCGTCTTTACTAAGACATTGTCAGTGTCTTAATAAAGATAAAATTGCTTGGATTTCTGCCTATCATTTTCCTGTGGTATTCGCTTATTTAATGCAGTCATGTGCATCTACTGTGATTTTTAATCATATATATTAATATATATATATATATATATATATATATATATATATATATATAGAGAGAGAGAGAGAGAGAGAGAGAGAGAGAGAGAGAGAGAGAGAGAGAGAGAGAGAGAGAGAGAGAGAGAGAGAGAGAGAGAACCCCTATAAAATTGCTTGAAAGAGCCTATTTTGTTAGTTAAATGTTTATACCTGGTTTTTTAAATAGTTTTATAAAAAAAATAATTTTTTTATGAAATTGATAAAATAACAGGAATCTGTGGATATCTCTCATAGAAAAACACAGCGAATAGTCGAATTTCCTATGAATAAAAGGGGGAAATGTTCCAAAGAGAAATCCTCAAATGTGTGAGTCTGCGAACCCAGAAAAAGCGAATACACGGGGTCCACTGTATATTGATGCATATACACATTACATTATGAATACACATGTGGATTCATGTATTAAATTTTTCGTAAACTGTTACAGCTTCATATAAAACTGACAATTGGGTAACATTAAAATTTTAAAGATTTTAACAAAACTTCTAAGAAGTTTACTTCCAAGATTTTTAAATTGTTAATGGCTCGTTGCAATATGAGATAAACAAAATCTGCTGTACTGTTATTATCTTGGTTTTCTGTCAATAGCTTTCAGTAGTGCGTATTACAAAACAAGGCATATTACATTTCCAAATTATACTTGACATTTTCAGTAAGGTACAATGGAACCTTGGTTTTTGTACATAATCCATTCCGGAACCTCCCACGAAATTCGAAATGTACAAAAACCAAAACAATACTTCTCATAAGGAATAATGTGAATATAATAAATGTGTTCCAGACACCCAAAAATATTAACAAAAAATACATTTTATAGGGAATAAACACAGTTTTACATACAGAAACCAATGAGAAATAAATATAAATATATAAATTAGTAATGAAATGAATAAATGAACATTTAACATCTCTTAAATTTATGGAAAACACTTGTTAGCATATGGAAGACAGAGGAGTGGATAAGGAGGAGGAGAGGTTAATGTTGGGAAGGGGAAGCTCCCTCCAGAAGGAATTCAGGTATCAAGGACCTATCTGGAGTTACTTCCCTTTGTTTTTTACTGGCACTAGGACCAGCTTGAGAGTTACTGGACCCCCGTCGCACAACAAAACTGTCCAGAGACATTTGTTCTGGTGTTTCTTTAAAATTTGCCTAAAGTTAAACAGGGCATTGTCAATAAACATGTTGGAGACATGGATTACAACTTCTTGTTGGGATGATAATTTGCCACAAATTTTTTTTTTACATCATTCCACTTTGCAAACATGTCCTTAATCACTGAAGAAGGCATATTATGTATGCCTATTCATTTTCTAAAGTTTTCAAACCAGCCTTTGCTGGCCTTAAATTCACTAACAGGAATTTTCTCACTGAGATCGGCATGCAACAATAGCACTTGGAACTTTCTTTGGCTCCACAATGGCTTTTTTAACAGTTGCAATCGAATAAAAAAAACCACAAAAAGCACAAAAACAATGAACACAAAAGCAAAATGGGTCTCGAAAGATGCTTTGTTTGGGTGCTTGATGCACGACCCGGTCAAGTTGTTGGCCCTTGATTGTGTTTCTGAGTGTACTAAAACTAAGGAAACGTTCGATAACCAAGACAAAATTTCAGAGAAAAGTCTACGTAAACTGAAACGTACAAAAAGAGAGGTATAAGAAAACCAAGGTTTGACTGTACGTTCTAACTTTCAATGCAAAGAAAAAAAGGATAAATGTATTTTACCTTATCACCACTCCATTCACCACGTCCAGCTTCGTTCTTGGCAGCAAAACGGAAAATGTAAGTTTCTAGAGGTTGGAGGCTTTCAAGGGTGTAAGTGGAACCTGCAAACAATTATACAATTTACGATTAATTTTGTGTACCACTACTGCCTTAATAAACTCAACAAATGCAGGAACAATCAATTGAACTGGGAAGAAGTCTGTAAAGTATTCAAGAAAAAAATATTTAAAATTCTGTGTAGACAAAATCACAAACTTATTTCTATTGTCTGGTTGCTACCTGAATGGAAAGTGATGTGATAAGTCTCCATCCGCCTTTTCCAAAGAGGTAGATACAGTTAATATTGGGCACCACCTAACTACAAAGTTCTAAGAGTAGTTCCAAGACTACTCCTGGATATAGTTTAACAAGAAATGACAAAATGTGAAATGCTTTGAGAAACAGGCTGTACATATGATGCTCAGCATGCAGATGATGCTGGTAATTCTTTTAAAGGACAAGATGGGTACCAATGTAAAAATGAGTAATTACTGGTGACAAACATACAATTAGGGCGACAAATAAGTCTTTCACCTTCTTGTTTACTGAAAAGCATAACTACAATTATGTTAAATATGTAATTTTCTTTCACTGTTGCTATATACTTCCATGTAGAGCTCAAAAGTATTTGCCAATCTCTATGGTATACCTTAAGAACGCTAATTATACACCTATGTATCAACATTGGGAATTTCAAGTGTGTTCCTCTAATTTCACCAACATTCTGAGAGATTATGAAACAGCCACTTCTGGAAAATAGGTGATGTGCCTGTGTGAAATTTACTAAAAATGAGAACCAGACAAATAAATAACTTTAAATCCTTTTTCTTGTTAACAATTTTGAATTACAATTTGTAAGGATATTTGAATAGCAAACTGATAAGTTACATATAACTATGCTACCCCACAAGCAATTCCTCCAACAAAATCTGAGATATTTTATCAATAAAAAAATACACCAGTGAACTTGCAAAATCTTGGCCCTCAGCTATAAACTTAGTTATGTATACTATAACCAAGGTAGATTCTCCTCTATTACACTGTATGTACTAAGTTCTGAGAGTAAATCAATACGATAATACAGCCCATGAT
This sequence comes from Macrobrachium nipponense, assembly GCF_015104395.2. Taxonomy (NCBI): domain Eukaryota; kingdom Metazoa; phylum Arthropoda; class Malacostraca; order Decapoda; family Palaemonidae; genus Macrobrachium; species Macrobrachium nipponense. The sequence continues at coordinate 33,433,882 of NC_087212.1, forward strand.
GCCTGGATGATATGCCCACTGCTCTACTTGATACTACTTGGTCTAAAGTAAACAACATATTCACAAATTATGGCACTTATGTGACCTGTGAACAATACTACATACTTTAGTTTAAACAATTTTGTGAAAGATGAAATTAAACTTGCCTTTTGTCCAGATTTTTGTTTTTGCAGTTTCAATTCCACTGTTACGGAGCCAGTACTCAACAATGTAGCTCTGAATTGGTAAGCCACCATTGCTTGCTGGATCAAGTATGTTCCATGTGATTGTAGTTGCAGACTTTTTCAAAATCTGAAAAGAGAAAAAAAATTTAACTTTGGGTACATTTTACTGTCATTATACCCCAATTTGTCTTCTAAGCAATCTGAGTAGATTCAACTAATAAAAAGAAAAGAGTGAGAGAGAGAGAGAATGATTACTATTGTAATCATTACTGCAATTTTTCTTCTAAGCAATCAGACTTTTTTTCCTAAGAGGAAATGGTATAAATGACATGATATTACCTCGGCTCCTGAAACAGGTCCTGGAACGTGTGCTTCTCTAAGCTCCAAGTTATGTTCAGCTCTTCCAAGCTTATTTGTTGCTTCACAGGTGTACGTCCCATAGTAGCTTTGGCTAGGATTGATATTGAGAACTCCAAGGGGACCGTAGCTCAAAATCTTCAGGTTCTCATCAAGAGCACTAATCTCTACATTACGGAAATACCACTGAACTGAAAAAGTCACCATATAAGCCATTATTTACTTCATACTGTGCTAAAAATTACTTGTTCATATTATGGATCAAAAAAGCATCTTACTTCTAAGACTGGACCATCATCAAATACTAATACAGGATTAAGTTTATTGCTTTATCATTGAATGATTTTAAACATGTCCATTTACACACTTAAAGTCAGTTATACTACCTTATAAGTGATGCCCATACTAAAGTCAGTTATATATACCTCCTGATTAGTGAAGTACATGCAGCATAAGTCAGTTACACTTCCTTATTAATGAAACACATACTGAAGCCAGTTATACATGTACTTTGTTATTAGTGAAACATAAGTACGTAGTAATGTTTAGATGCAGGGGAGTAATGAAACTCAAAGGTGACATCTGTTATGTATATATCAAGGATATACCTACTGCACTGTACTGCCATAGCTCAGAGAAGTACCTTTAGCTAATATTACTTTTTTATTTTTTCACTTGGGCTACACTACATAATTCTTTAAAAAACCACTTTAACTGGTCAATGACTTTATGTACCATATCAGTAAATTTTAGATTTTATCAAAAATATAAATGTTACCTAAGGAAACAAATAGACTACAAGGAAGAGAAGGGAGCAGAATAAGTGATGATGATGACGATTATGACAACTGTTAGATACTAATTATGATATATACCTGTGGAAACAAGAGAGTTTCTATGAAAATCAAGTGTTACTATTTTATAAAATAATACATTAATAGGAAATACATGTAAACACAGGATCAGAAAAAACCGGAAATATTTCAATGAACGCAGGAAATATTTGTTCTTACTTGTTGCATTTGGAATAGCAGTTGCAAGACAAGTGAGGTTGACTGGTGCTTGTTCCCAAGTCCACTCTTCAGTCTTCACTTCTTCTTCAAAAGTAGGAGGGAATTCCACTGTGATGTGTCCCCAAACTTGAGTAGTACCCCCTTCTGACTTAGCTGTGCAGGTATATAAACCATCATCACTGCGATGAACACCTCTGATCTTCAAGCTAAAATAGAAAAAAAAACAATTAATCAAACAAAATGGAAAAAATTAATCTGGTACATATGATAGGCCCAGTAACACATCTATAAAATGCTTCCAATTTTATCATTAAAAGGAACAAAAGAGATTTTTTAATTAGTTTTCATTATTCACCTTTTTATGTCTTTATGACCATAGACAGAATAAGGAATATGATCCATTGCATGAGGTCACCTAATAACAGTATCTTTTAATATCGAAATGTATTCATTTCAGCATTAAATATATTTTTCCCCTTCTATGTTTTACAGGAAAGTCTTCAAAATAATAAATAAAAATGCCACATTTTGACACCTAAAAAAAACCTATATGCTATACATAATTTTTGATTGCTGCATAAGACAACTTGTAACAATTGCCAGGCTTCTACTCACCTTTGTGACTGAAAATTCATCTTAATGCAAGTGCTACTTCTAAAAAAGTTATTCAGTCATGCACATACAGCCATAAAAAGGATGAAAGATTTCACTTAACATTACTTACATGCCCACTCTTCGTCCCTCCTCATCTTCAGCTTGTTCAATTTCAATTCTATCATCAACATTAATGCCATCTTGGAATGAATCTTCATTGCTTTCCTTCTTAAATATAATCTTGGGAAGTGGACTGCCAGTGGCAACACATCTCATCTCTGCATTAAGGTCTACAGCTTGGGTGATATTAAGGAATGTTTCCACCTTTGGCTTTGTAAGAACCAGCAGATTAGCCTTTGCAGTGTCCTCACCAGCTGGATTCTTTGCGGTACACCTGTATGTTCCTCCAAGTTCAGGTTTCAGTTCCATGATGGTTAGAACTCCTTTCTCAGGGTCAACAAAATAACCTTCTCGGTCTTCTAGAGGCTCATTATCTTTGTTGACCCATGAGTAAACTGGCTGAGGTTTACCATTAGCACCACACTTAAATGTTACAGTTTCTTTCTCTACCCCTGTTACATTTTCAGGGGCAATGTTAATTTGAGGAGGTACATAGACTTCAACCTGAATGTCTCTGTAATCAATAGACCCAATTTCAGGTACACGGGCTCGGCATCTATAAATACCTTCATCAGCTTCAGTAACCTTTTTAATTAGTACACCATCTTGCTGAATTATGTGGTTGTCATCTGTAAAGTAAGTACAAATATTCAGTAACTAGTTGTCATAAAAATACTGAATGCACTAATAAAACATGTTTATAGAAGTTCCATAAACATAATCCAGCTCTAATGGGGAAGTAATAACATGTGGTGTTTAGACCGACATTCAATACCGTAACTTGTAAAGCTGATTAAAACTAGAAAATAAAGTTGCTTGAAATTTATATTAACTGATAACCTTAGCTGTCAAATTCTGACACTTTTGAAATCAGCCTACATGGGACATAAGTGTACTGGGAAACCATAGAATATCTAATAAGAATAGATGTAAAAAGGAAAAAATAATGAAGGATCAATAAAATGCAAGTGATTTGTGAATTGCAGAACTAGTGCAAAGAATAATAACAATTATTTATTAAAATTGAGGATAGTATAAGTTTGGGCAGACAGGTTCCTTCCAAACACTTACGTATATCAAACCTAAGCTTTCTTTATCTTATGGGACTCAAAGTTCAGTTTCTGTGTGTAAAAAGGAAGATGAAAACAAAACTTAGGGTTATTACAACACTCAAAAGTTTTTACAAAATATCAAAGGTGCAATCTATGACAGGAAAGAATGTCACCAGACAGTAAAGAGGAGTACCATGAAAGAATTGTACATGTACGAGGGGAGTCATTTCAGCAATAAGATTAGAAAGGAATGTGGCATACACAGGACACTGAAAGTAAGAGTTAATATGCCACAATCTTCCAGAAACATGATACAAAAGGAGTCATGATTATCAAAGGCTACTAACAGTTTCAAAAGTTAAACCTTATTCCAATGAGAATAAAAACTGTTTCCTGATATCACAGATGACACAGGTAATAAGACTGTGAGCTTTTATAATCAAAAAAAGGAAAGACAAAACTGTACACAAACTCTAGGACATGTTGAGTCACAGATTTCTTTGGGGCGAGGGGATAAGAAGTTAAAATGACTCTGTTTTTATTTTTGTCATTTCATATCACTTGTGCTATGGAGTTTTTCTGTTCCCTCTTATGATAACCCAATGCTAGTACTTTGAAGTCTCTTACTATGGCTTAGCTCCTAGTTGTAATTAGTAGTTGTGTATTTCTACAATGCAACTTAAAATAAAAAAACTAGAATGTTTTACACACAGGCACAGTTTTTTACTGACTCATACTCATAGAGTGGCCTTTTTTCCAAGCCCATTTTATTTTACATCTTGGGCAATCATATACGTAATGTACATTTCTTTTATTTCTTGATACAATAAACAATAGCTAACACTCAAGTTTTTGTTTTCCAACTTTTGAGGAGTACTGTAATGTGATTCATTTTACATTAAAAAAGAGCTCTCAAAGATCTATGTACTTGATGTATGTATTGGGATCAATGAAGTTAAGGCTGAATTTCAATTCTGGCCTTATTCCTACTTAATAATGGAATTCCACTAGTATATGCTATTCTGAATATTGTTTCAATCTACATTACGTTCTCAACTCATCCTCTTCAGTTCATTCCTTAATTTGTATATATTTGTATATCACCACTGTATTTGAAATTTAAATCAGATATCTATGATGTGCAAGGAAAAAACTATTACAGAAGTCCCAATCTCATAAAAAAAAGAGTAATCCTTAATATAGGCACTCCCACTGTACTTTTAGGTTCTTTGTCAAATGGGGCTCATTATATGGTAGTATATATTTATCCTTCTATATATCAATTCAGATACTTGATATTTCAAAGAAATTAAAGTAAAGTTTCCAACTCCTTTCCTAGAATCTTTATCATTTTATGAGCAATTGGAATCACATCTACTGTGCTTTCATATCATTTCCTGATATTGAAAGAAAGAACAAAGTGAAGTGAAGGAGAGAGGCATAAAATAACTAATAAATTTATTTTTTTAAAGTGGCATAAATTGAGAGGAAACTGCTATTTTCTGGGGAATTCACTTGGGACGAAGTCATGAGTCTATGGGAGGGTCTATGATGAGGGCCTAGAGCTAAGGTCTATTCAACATAAGATGGGGATTAGTAACAGAATTTGTACAACTAAAAACAGTCCTTTGATGGATAAAAGGGATATGCAAGCTAAAATCCAAGCTATTGCACCTAAAGCCAAGAGCATTCAAAGACGCCTCTACAATGAATACTTGGGGATGGGAAAACTATAATGTTATGTTGTAAACTTTTGATATCTTTGACAATAAACAGTAGTGGTTGAGGAAATTACTTTTGCATACTAATGTAGATCATGATGAATTTGCTTTCTTTTACCAAAAAAAATTAAAGCAAATAGACCTTGGGCTAATGAAAATCCACAAAATAATTTGGGACTACGTAAACTCAACAATGTTACCACATTCAATTTTACATACCATTTCTTAGAGGAATGCTGTCCTTTAGCCAGTCAACTCTTGGAGCTGGTTTAGCAACTGGAGTGCAACGAATTTTGCTTTCGGTGCCAATAAAAGGCGTCTGATGACCTGGTGTGTCACCGAAATCAATGTCCACTAAAAGAGAGAGAATAATGAATAACTCAACTTAAGAAAGTGTTATGTTACAATGATAATGAAGAGGTAAAACTAGACAGACAGTACTATTCAAATTAAACTTTGAAAACATTATTATCTTACACATCAGCAAAATTAATCTAAAATGAGCATTAACTACTTGAAAGCCTCTGTTGAGAAATTAAAAGCGTTAAGTAGTTTTATCATCACCATCTAGCAAGCAAGTTAAAAACAGCACTTACGAAAAGCTTCCACCATTAGTTCTGCACTCAACTTCTGGTTGCCAGCATAAATGGCAGTACAGTTGTAGATACCAGTATCTTTTTCCTGGAGTTTATTGATCATCAAATCCAGTTTTCCTGGACCTCCAATGCCTTCCATGGTTATGATCCTAAGATAATGCACAGAACACAATTACAACAAATGACAATGAGATATGAAAAAAAGGACAAATCCTAAATTCTCTGCTGAGTACAGTAAGGGTCATCTGAATTGAATAACTAAAAAAGAAAGATTAAGAGTGGCCACTGAACAGACTTTTTCTTTTAAAAAACATTATGAAAAGTTGAGCTGTACTGCTTATACAATAATGTCAATATGTAATACCTTTAAAAAGCAAGAGGTTAAGGTACATATCTCACTGCTATAACTGATCAAATTCAACCTTTTTGTTAAATACATAAATTAATGCCAACCTTCACAAAAAATTATGCTGCCTCTAACACAGTGATTAAACTGTAATACACATGAAAGCTCTTCAAGCACATGAATAGTATTAACCAATGAGAATACCAAAGCAAAAGTTGCTTGTGATTTAAAACACTGTAAAACATAACACCACAACTGAACAAGGAAAATATAAGAAAGCAGCACAGTTGACAAAATGATAAATATACCACTTACAAGCAAAAGGATGTGTATAAGAAAATGCATGACTTTTTCCTGCACATAGTACTGATGTTATTATAATTAAAAGATTTTGTCTTTGTCAGGATGACAGAACCAGAAGACGTTAGCTAAATTTCATTTTTCTGAATCATAAATATAATAATAATAATCATATATGGTATTTCAATCAGATAAAAAATGCTCTTGTAAAAATACTCCCATAAAAATATTCCACAATTATGACTATGTACTTTCATATTATGTGTATCACAAAGTGATTCATATAAAAACAATTTTACTTCATAACAAAATGTACTCATGAGCATAAGTATTATCTGAGAATTCTTTCACTACATCAGAAAAAAGAAAAAAATTCAATGCAAAATCATTACCAAGAAATGTTTGATTAAACAAAACCTTAGCTCTCAATTAAGGTTTTGTTATCTAAAATGTACTTAATTCAAACTTCCTAGTTTACAAAATGAAATAAAAGAAATTATAGGAAAAATAATGAAGGATCTCCAAAGGGAACATAGCTTACTGCTGAAGTTTTTTTTTTATATGGAATGTGTACAGATTGTGAAATTTGTAACTCAAGGTATAAATACAGCATCTTTTAAAATGGAAAAAACAAAATAATGTTCTGTAACAGGTGACCAATCAAAAAATAAAGGTTGAAGACTGGTACAGTATTACTCTCAGGTGGGAATAATACAGCCATCTACCAAACTACTACTGCTACTAGGAACACACTGAAGGAGATACAAAAGTATCACATATGTACCAATTATAGCCATTCTTCCATTGACGAATTAACCAGATTGGTGAATAGTATCTCATACAGACAATAACAAGGCAGGCAAAACGAAATCTAAACGAGTTAATAATCTACTGCACTACTCAATGAGGAATGATGAAAAATTTGTTCAATTGAGCATGAGATTACAAGTTAGGAGAACTATGGATTAGTACAGCATTACAGAATGTGGAATGAGCTTTATTTATCGAAATTCTGGGTAAATCACATTTGATGTTTCCCTTCATAGCGATCACAGATTTATCAGCTTTACTCTTGTAATGCCAAGATAACAGTACCCAGTAGCAAAGATATTTTATTTCCTACATGACAAAGTTATAGAACAGCCTCCTTGGAAGCCTACGATTCATATGCTCTAGAACTAAATACTACTGTAAAGACTTAACAGCATCAAGGGCACTTGTAATATACAGCCATGTCTACAGGGATGACGCAACTTCAAAGGAAAACACATTTGGAATGTAATTCTATCCCACCACAAATTCCTATTTATGAATCAATAAACACAACTTCTAACAATAAGCCTAAAATGTTGTATGAGAGGAATGGAGGGGTTTCACACAATAAGTAAACAAGTCCTTAGATACAATACTAAATAGATGACTATGTGAAAAATCTTCCCTTGTCTACAAAACCTGATACCTGAATTAATGTACATTGGTCACCTGTGACAGATCATACAAGTTACTGAATGTCAATGACAAATAACCATAGACATATTTTATTAAATGAAACTGCAGAGTAAGCTTACTAATAGAGAAAAATGGGATAAATTAATGGTGGGTAGATAAGTGGCTACCATACTAGAAGATGTAGAGAAGTTCCTGCTTAGCTTTACTCAAAGAATACATATAATTTAGTTGCACAGAGAATTCTCAGAGCTAATTACAAACATACATCGAGTCATAATGCATGTACAGTGTAAGACTGTCAAAAGCAGCAATTCACTCTGTCACTTTTATCATCATAAAAGACATTTTGATATGCAATCTGGCCAACATTCAATTCTGAAATTTTAGGTGAAAGTTTTATAAGAGTTTCCTTTTCAACCAAGCTCTAAGAAATACCGTCTCAGTTTATTAAGCCAGATGCAGTTTAACCTTTAGTCTTCAGACACAGGCCTCAAATGATACCCGAAGTTTTTGAAAGAAAAACTCTTGGTCACTTTCACAAATGGATGCTCTCCTGACTAAAGCCAGATAGCCCATGCATGTTTCTCTTCAAACTAAATGCTAAACATTCCTTAGCATGGACTACATTCCTGTTTATTCTGTTCTCTATCGGTGTACTTTCAAATCTGCATATACGTACTATCATGCTTCCACTGTATTAAAAGGGTTCAGATACTATGATCTAACAAACAACCTTACCAAATTACTGTATTGTTCTCTGCTATATTAACCTCTTTACTGACAAAAACCAAAAGAAACAAGATGCTCTATGTAAAGATAAGATCAAAATACCAACCTTCGATACTATCTGTATATATCATTATATATATACACACACATGTATGTATACATACATACATACATACACACACACACACACACACACACACACACACATATATATATATATATATATATATATATATATATATATATATATATATATATATATAATCATTCAGTCTAAAAGATGATAACAAAGGGCATGATAAAAATCCTCACTAAAACCAAAGCTAAACTGTAAATAGACTGTTATGTACTGTATAGTAATGCCAATAACCTGCAAATTATGCCCGAAAATTTCAGTATGTACGTATTTAATAAATACATATTATGATTCAAAAGCCAAATTTCAAGTTATAGCTTCAAGACACGGTTTCCATTTTCTCCCCACTCCACTTGGATGCAGTCACTTGTCTGACGTTCCTTCAAACAGTTTGCATGCAAAGGGTTGGTATTCATAATTATCTAGTTGTATGATAGAACCTCGTCAAGTTAAATATTGTCTGAGTGGCCCACTCTGGGATAAATAATAATTTGTTAATTATTTTAAAAATACATACTGTCAAAAAAACATGACATCAAGGAAAGTATGACCCTGCTACAGAGTAAAGAAAATTTTTCATTTTAAAGACACTTATGGGGAGAGAGAGAGAGAGAGCTGTTAAATGATTCCCTATCTCCAGGGATGGTGATTGAGTTGCAGACCTCTCTTCAATGAATTCAAACTTATATTACCTCCAACAAAGTGGTTACAATTTGGGTTTACTTTGCTTGTTTATCTATTTTCTAGTTGCATAGCGCAAAATGAACCTTGTCTCAATTTTCAAGAAAATTAAAATAAAAGTGGGCCTTGTCTTTTTTTATTGTCTCCAATAGCTCTTGTTTGTAGTATGTAATACTTATTGGAAGCCATACTGATTGGTCTCTGGAACTGGATAAAAAGTACCAGGCTGGAAGGAGGAATTAACATACATCTCCATTTTTTTATGTAATGGGAAACTACTTGCAATACTATTTTAAAGAAAACTGCATTTGGCATGAAGGAAATTGATCTCCAGCATCTAGTATCTTGGACACAGATTATAACACTGATCTCATTCATAAGAAGCTGTCTGCACAATTCAAAAAAAAGTGAAACCTAGATTATAACTCAAAATCATAAGGAGCTAATAGTGCTGGATACAAAGGACCCTCAATCTCCACTTTTAATCCACTTATCATCCCTGCAGTTCGAAGGAAGAGAGGATTCTCTAAATAAATCCCACTGCAGATACTAATAAAGAAACTCCACATGTGCACTACAACAGGCATATTCATCTCTGAAATGGCAGCTGGCAACCAAATGGCCGATGTTCCCTAAACATCCGAACATGAACTGTGTTTCAGCACCATTACCATGTCCTTTCAAAATGGTTAAGTCATGTTACTTTATTGCAAGTTACTGTCAGGCACCCACCATAGATTTCATCAGGGGGTGGGTAGCTTATCTGACAGCTGAAACTGCCTGGACTTTCTTGCCTTTAGGTGTCTTTCATTTCTGAACTATCTTGCTACCATTCCTCCAAATGAAGAGATGACATCTCTGGTATTAGTATCTTGCATAATACCACAGCTTTGGGGGGGTCCATGAGCCTTTGATAAATTTTCTATTAGTTTGTCATGCATTTTAGTTAAATTTGTGCACTGTCAAATGTACTTTTTGCTTACATTGACCGTTCTATGTCGGTTCAACCCAGGTACCAAGACTGCTAATGGAGTTTTTCCGTCTTTAAAGTAGTATACATATAAACGCTTTTTCCATTACTGAAATTCTCTGAAAATCACTGAATGACAGTCCATATAGCCCAATGACATGTTGGAGTCATTTGCTTCTCAAAGGCATATTTTGTTAATGAAAATTCAACCAAATTTCTGGTTCAAGAATATTTTGGCTGTTGAGTGCACGAAAAGCCTTCAGGGAAAATGACAAGGCGTAACATTTAATAAGAGTACCAAAAATTCTTTACAACAGAGATGGCTATGACACCATAGAACTGAAGAAGCAGCAGTACTTTAAGTTGTTTGTGTTCCTTGTTGGTGCAATTATGACTGCTTCAGAGAGTACTATAAGTTTTGTTCATTACATTGTTATCACAAAAACCAAACTGATACACTACCCAAACAAAGTGGTAATGATAACACAAAACAAACAATTAACTGATGACTTTTAAACATTCTGACTTGAAAAAAGTCATACCATCAGTAGCCTTTTGTAAAGATAAGAAAAAACCTAAAATCTTCCATTTTATCAACATCTCCAAAAGTAATAAAATCCTAAAAAAAGATAGACTAATAGAATATTCAGGGGGAGAGAGGAAGTTAACATGTGCCCTCCTTTATGCAAAGTCAATAAGTAAGTGGATAAGACAACAATAGGACCTTTTATCTCTGAGTCCGAGGAGGCAACCATGAGGATCAAGTTTCTGTACTTATAGCAAGAAGGGCTTCGTTGCTTTCTGCTCGCCTAACCTGAACAGTGAGATATAAAGCCAGAAGATATATATGCATATGCATATGTATCAGTATGTATGTATGTATGTATGTATATATAGATATACATAGATATAGATATAGATATATATATATATATATATATATATATATATATATATATATATATATATATATATATATATATATATATATATATATATATATATATATATATATATATATATATACACACACACACACACACACACACACACACACATATATATATATATATATATATATATATATATATATATATATATATATATATATATATATACACACACACACACACAGGCGGCCCGCGGTTAACGGCACAATCGCTAAGCAATGAATCGGTTTTACGGCTGTCGTCAAAAATATTCATTAAAAAATAAGGTATACTTTAAGGTATTTTTACAGCACAATTTTCGGTTAACAGTGCTGCTAGCACCGTTATGTCTAACGAGTACATACTTTTGTAGAAATACTGTTCAGACCATAAAGGTTATGGAAATGATATTAGAAAATTTTATTGAGAGTTATTACATAGATATTACGGTAAACTATACGTATACCTCTGACGCTGTTCTATGCCGAAAATATGAGTTAAATAAGTGTAAATTTAGCTATAGATGTGTCGATTTATAAATGTTCATGCTTTCATGTTTAAAATGTGTATGAAAATGTATTACGTATAGGGTATTTTTATTTCTGCATATAAATATGATACAAAGGCAGCTTTTGAAACTGCCCTCCAGTTATCCAAGATGTTTTTTCATGTTCGTTCTTGTGAGCCACCGCCTGCCACTCTCCCGAAAATATAGAGTTAAAGAAATGCAAATTTAGAGATAGATGTGTCGATTTTATAAATGTTCATGCTTTTATGCTTAAAATGTGTATGAAAATATATTACGGATAGGGTATTTTTATTTTTGTACATAAATATGATACAAATTAAGGCAGCTTTTGTAACTGCCCTCCACGTTATCAGAGGATGTTTTTTTCATTTTCATTCTTGTCCACCACTATCCCGAAAAATGCATTTACAAAGACTTCACGTTGTTATATTTTATCAATTTGGGAACTAATTATAACTTATTTTGTTAATGAAACTTCAGCTTTTTGTTACATTTAAGTTTTCATGCTTTTATGTTTAAAAATGTATGAAAAATATATTGTAGGGTATTGTTTTATACATAAATATGATATAGTGGCAGTACGCAAGTCCATTTGAGGTCTTTGTAATAGCCCTTCACATGATGAAGACAAAAGGTTGTTCAGTTGCGCCCGAATAATAATATTTTAAATTATATCATTGAATCACGTTTTTATAACAAATTATATTTACAACTGTTGCATAAATTGATTTTAAAAGACAAAACTCACGTATACATTCGATTTTGCAACACTGCAATTTGTTTGTTTTTCCATGGGATAGAAGTACAAAAAATAACTGTGCAACTCGGTCAATTTCTTGCTTTGTTAAGCGAGCAAAAAATTGAGGTACGACCGTATGAGGTCGAGATGGCACTGCTACGTAGATGGCATAGTGACGAAAATTAAGATAAGCACAGAAGAAAAAGTAAATATGTATCTTTTCCATAAATCATAAATCTTTTAAAAAGTTATACATTACTTCACTGTATTCAATAATATTGTATGCATTCTCATATTATTGTATTATAAAACACTACGGTAAATCTAAGCCAGTATTCTGCGTCTCTTGTGTTTAAACACAATCTTAAATACCTTATTCTTAACCATATTCTTTCCAAAGTTATATATGATAGTTATAATATATATATAAATATATATATATATATCTATATATATATATATATAAATAATATATAATGTAAATATGTAAAGATATGATATATATATAATATATTTATATATATATATATTATTATATATATATATGTATATTAATAATATATATATCACACATATCCACGTGAAAAAATAAGAGACAGGGTGTAGGTCCTGACCGGTTTCGGCTTTATTTTCAAGCCATTGACAAAGGACTGATACATAGTATTAGAATTCACGAGTATATATACTACAAAGACAGTACTGACGAACATACACACAACAGTTTGAGACTGCAGATCCACTCACAGGCAGGTGTCAAGGTAGGAGTGGCTTTCAAAAATCATTAGGCTAAAATTTACAATAAATTCTCAAGGGATACTACCGCTTAGGGTACAAGTCCACACCTGACAGGTGTCAGGGAGGCGGGGTTGAACATCTCATTACCACTACTGCCCCCTTTACTGTGTTTACAAATATAATAATCCTATTTTTCATATATCTCTACAGCCAACCTTAAAATTTAAACAGTTTACAAATTTCTTTTGATATTAAAGGATCAAGTTTATACATTCCTTGACTGATGTTCATATTATTGTTGTAACTTTCTTTTATAAAACTAGATTCAATTATATTCCTTTCCAATGCATTATTAGAACACACCAGCTTTTTTGCCCCTTCCCAGTTAATAGCATGATTGTTCTCACTAACATGTACAAATATACCACTATTTCCCTGTGCATATCTCACACATTGTTTATGTTGTTCTATTCTTTTTTCAGTGCTTTCCCCGTTTGACCAATGTAAAAGTTGTCACAAGACTTACACAGGATTTTATATACACATCCTTTAGCATTGTCGTGTAAGTCTTGTGACAACTTTTACATTGGTCAAACGGGGAAAGCACTAGAAAAAAAAATAGAACAACATAAACAATGTGTGAGATATGCACAGGGAAATAGTGGTATATTTGTACATGTTAGTGAGAACAATCATGCTATTAACTGGGAAGGGGCTAAAAAGCTGGTGTGTTCTAATAATGCATTGGAAAGGAATATAATTGAATCTAGTTTTATAAAAGAAAGTTACAACAATAATATGAACATCAGTCAAGGAATGTATAAACTTGATCCTTTAATATCAAAAGAAATTTGTAAACTGTTTAAATTTTAAGGTTGGCTGTAGAGATATATGAAAAATAGGATTATTATATTTGTAAACACAGTAAAGGGGGCAGTAGTGGTAATGAGATGTTCAACCCCGCCTCCCTGACACCGGTCAGGTGTGGACTTGTACCCTAAGCGGTAGTATCCCTTGAGAATTTATTGTAAATTTTAGCCTAATGATTTTTGAAAGCCACTCCTACCTTGACACCTGCCTGTGAGTGGATCTGCAGTCTCAAACTGTTGTGTGTATGTTCGTCAGTACTGTCTTTGTAGTATATATACTCGTGAATTCTAATACTATGTATCAGTCCTTTGTCAATGGCTTGAAAATAAAGCCGAAACTGGTCAGGACCTACACCCTGTCTCTTATTTTTTCACCTGTGGATATGTGTGATAAATGAATCACGTGCTAAAGTGATTATATCATATATCTATATATATATAGATATATATATATATATATCTATATATATATATTATATACACACTAAGTAACGCTTTCAACGTGTATATATATATATACATATGCATAACTGAATCATGAAAGTTTGGAACGTGATAAATCCATAAATAAAGGTATACGCCACAAGGAAATGATAAACAACAGTTTCTGCAAGATCTTTCAACTCAATGTCCTTTACTTCGTAGTTTATCTGGTAAGTAAAGGACGTTGAGTCGAAAGATCTTGCAGAAACTCCGTTGTATATCTTTCCTTCATGGCTTGTACCTTATTTATATATACATATACACACAAATAATGAAAAAAGTTGTAGATGAATATAAGCAACAAAATTAATATATCCAGTTTTTACATGTTCTGGACTATATGGATACGTTGTAGTTTCTGTTAGGGTTAAATCTATGTTTAGGTTTGTGACCGTGTAATATCTGATAATCCTGGATTATCTCTTTAATTTTTACCCTTTTGAAAACTAACCATCTGGTATTCTTGATCTTGTTGTTTACCTGATAACTTTCTTTCCAGCTCTATTTCATTCATAAAGACGAAGTGCTTGGATTTCTGCCTATCATTTTCCCGTGGTATTCGCTTACTTACACACACACACACACACACATATATATAGCTACCTCTAGAAAGAGTCTCACGACAAAAGCGAGGAAGACAGAACCCAACGTCATGATCAAATAATAACTTATTGATTTAGAGGTTTCAAAAGAGAAAAGAAGTGGTTGGTAGAACTGCACCCTCGGGAGGGAGGGAGAGGGGGAGGGTTAGGGGAAGAGAAGGAGAGGGAGAAATAAATTCGAGGAATAGGGAGGAAGATGACACATGGGAATCAAAAAGTATGATGTCTCTTGCGCGATCGCAGTCGGTTTTCTAGAACAGGAAAGGTGAACTAAGAAATTATACAAGTGGTTCATATCATGGCTGGCTATGTGAGTTAACAACACGGGCTTAAATCTGTTAGCAACAACTGCAGCAAATACTAACGGTCTTACATGAAAAAAATGAAAATTATGAAGAAAATAATGTTATACGTACACCAGAATTAAGCCGTGGTCTCTATGTTGTTTCATTATCCTCAATAAAGTGAAGTTTCATTACAAGTAGTACTATGAACAATTTCCTGTCACGATATTAAAACAGCCTAAGACCTTAATGAATGAATCAATAAAAGCGGGTAGCAAATACATAAAAAGACTAAAAAAAATAATAATAATAATATCAACCTTGAAGCTCCAAAGGCTTTGAGAATCATGTCCCACAACAGAAATGCTAAATGGAACAGCATGGAAGCTCCCCTTTATGAAGACAATCATATACTATATACAAAGAGGAAGATAAAAAAAAAAATTCAATAACGAATAAGAAAGAGCAAACACTACATAAACAGTCTATCACCAGCAATCCTGTAGCTCCTACAATGAGAAAAGAAACGAGAAGCTTAAAAGATAAAAAAAAAAATGGAATAATGTAGGATTCCGAAAAATGTATCAGTCTGATAATATGAACCGGAACCACCCAAGACCAATCTTAACCATTCGTATACCGAGAACGAAAAGGCGGCAAAAACATTGTATTCTGATAAACGCAAATTTAATTCAGTCTTCAGGTAAAAGTAACGAAATTGATGTCAAAAGAAATTGGCAAATCTTTCACTGTCAGTAGTCAGGAGCATTTTATCATTGGCTCAAGTGATTTTTATAGGCGTATATTTTACTGCTCAAGTTAACAGAAAGACGCTATGGGCTCATATCATGACTTCTGAACTCTTTAAGGAGTATGATTTTTATACGCAAACAAACTGTATCACAATTTGTAGTATACTGATTTTCATGAAGAAGTTTTCCTTATATGTATTTTTTTGTAGGGGTACTATTCTTTTTAATTTGATACAGTTTTGGCACTTTTATTTTCAATATAATAAAGTTTTTCAATTTATTAGTTTAAACAGTTTTGGCAAAACAGAACAAATTAATAGTCTAAAAACAGTAAAAAATCTACTTAAGTACAATATCACAACTTACTTCAACTTACTTGATATCAATTCAAGTGATAAGTATCTAACTCTTAACTTCTATAAACTACCAATCACTAATGTACTGTCTACCTATTCTATTGGTACCTAGAGTAAAAAAATATATATACTTACAGTTGTACCGAGTATTAATTTTTCTTATAGCAATCATTAAAAGTCTTTTGTGAATACTTTCAATTTTCACGCGGTTTATGCAATACGTTATATCAACCATGACTAACAAAAGCATATCACATAAATTACCGTATAATATATAGGTACTGAGAATACATACTACATATTCTACTTAACTATTTGTGTAACGAACTTTCTCCGAAGATAAGTAAATAACTGAAATTATTCGAAAGCACGTACTTGAACACCATTAAAAAACAATCTTAAATATATTTCGTTATTTCATTACAATAACCTACAAACAAAATAACAAGGGATAAAAAAAATACTAATCAAGTCATCTCAGGTCCCAAAGAGGAAGCTAGTGGTTAACATTTTAAGGAATGTTTACTAACAACTCATGCCGGTAGTGTTAACATGACACACAATGCCTTCTCTCTACTAGAAAGGAACATCCTTCACAACACACTTCCTATACGGTACCAAACGGAGGAAAAATGAGACGTGCATGTAGTAGTATGTGTAGTAGTATAGATAAGTCCGGACCCGGGCTGCACTGACTCCCTTGATCATTCTGACTATGGCGAGAAGGGGAATACAGCCCGGCCGTGCAATTCAAAACTACCCATTACAGAAAAAAATAAACTATTCAAAATCATAAAATTAATAAGTATCAAAAGGAGAGTTTTAATCATACAACTAAATAGAAGTTGCAGGGCCATTACAGGATGCTTAATGGTTAAGAGAATGCACTATGTTGCAATTCGGCACATCAAATGGGCAAAAAAAATAACATCATGACGAAATTGTTAGGTCCGGCTAGAAGGGTACATGTGCATTCCAAGTCTCTCTACGACTGGCAAGGTTGCCTCTCGCAATCACTCGCTCTCTCTCTCTTTCTCTCTTTTTCTCTTCCTCCTGTCTCTCTCTGAATTCGTACCAGCTTCTAAAGGAGGATATGGACTGGTGTCTCTGTGAGTGAGTATTCTGAGCTACTGGGAGGTGATTACCAAAAGCATCTTTATATCTTATTATGGGGCGACTTACCGGGACATGCTATGCCACTCTCTACTCATCGAGTGGCTTTGCATATTGGTCATGAGAAAAAAGATGCTTTCAAATATTCAAAATACTTCACTACACTCCCTTTCTGCTGAACAGCTTCAGACATGTTAGTTGGCCAGATTTAAGGATTTCTGAAACATCGTCAAATCAAATTTTACGCCAAATATTGACATTATATTCTAGCAGAAAAAACGAATATCGGATAAATTGCCTCGGCAGATCTGTACTATAGCCAATTCAGCTTTCGACCTCCTACCTGAAAATGTTAATGAAGTCGTCTGCAAATGCACAAAATTCACAAATGAGAAGAGTAAACATCAAAATTAATCATGAAATGTCAATAAGAATACTTCCCTGGCTACCGACAAAAAAAAAAAAAGTCAAATATAATCAATAAGTCACCTCAGCTCATGCTACAAGATTTGATTCAATGCTCATCTAATCTGTGGTTCTGACTAGAGATGAGATCTTAGCAATTACATAAGTACATTAAAAGATACAAAATGTGTTCATATGCATATGTTAGCACTCCATTCTCTTGTAGAACTCCGTCTCGCCACATCTTCACCCAGCTTGACATGCCCCGTATGTGTAGCTGGAGTCTACTGACATACACAAAACTATTCTATGCTATATTCTCCTACGTAACAATACAGTAGTTATTTATCACGTTGGATGCACAGTCTTTGCTAAACACTATCTGGATTAAGAGTCATCTATCAAGGTTTGGTATGAGGGCATTCAAATAACAATAACCATGGGAAATTGTGGACCCACGATCAAATCCTTTGGTATGACATATTACCAGACAGTGCTTAGCAGAATCTTGCCCTGTGGTTGCTTCCCAAAATGAAACTGAGCCCAAGAGGCTTGCTGCGACTAATCTAAGGGCAACTGGATTAACTATGCCTGCCTTTCACTATTCATGCATTCCACTAAAGGCCAACTAACTTGAAAATGAGAAACTCGCAACTGGACACCGAGCAATGCGCCCCAGTGACGAGATTTCCCATTTTCTCTGCGCCGTCAGCAGAAAACTGGAAGCTGAGCACGGGAAGGTCACCACCGGATGCACAACGACCCTCAAAATGAACCATACTCACGATGTGTCACCACGATCCACTCAGTCCACCTTCCTCTCAACAGTTACGTTAAAGCAAAGATTTTGGGAATGACCAGTGGAGAGCCGCACATTCTGGAAACCCTAGAAAGACTCAGCGCATGCTTTCGAGGACGATTTCCACAATGTGAGCTTCCAGAGGTCATTCCTGGCCTCAGGTGAGAGGCCTTGGCAGGCACGGGCAAACGTGCACTGACCTACTACCTTGTCAGACATCACAAGGCTGAGGAGGAGCTGGACGTTCATAAATTATACAATATTATTCTTTTTTTTTCTGTAGAATGAGGATGTTATATGGGAGAGGAAACCCCTCCAGTTGTAGCACATATCCCAAGCCTACCTGTCAGCCCTGACGCCGAAGGAAATTAGAGAGAAAAAAAAAACAGGGAAAGCAGAGGTCAAGTCACACGATTATAAGAAGCAGTGTAGATTAAGGGCATGTTTACAGGTGAAAACACTGTCCTATTTTAAAAGGTTGTCTTAATTTCCGCTCCAATTTTAAGATCATGGATCCAGAAAATAATACGTAAAATTCTGCCATTGCTGATTTTCAGAATTCAAAGACTGAGGTAAAAAATCAGAACAAGGTCAAACCGATATGCTATTGCTTTCAACATACTTCATAATCATAAACACAATCTCGCAATGAGCAAAACACTTTCCAAGCTCTGAAAATCTAATAGGACCTTCTCAACAAAAATTTTTACGTTAAGTTTTCACGTGTAAACAGGCACCTTTAAATTTCCAAACATATGTCAGCAACTGGGGCGTTTTAAGCCTGTGTTTGAATAAATCTTTAATAAAAAAGAACATATAAATACATCAGAACAACAACCTCATAAATATATATATATATGCATATAAAATCTTATGTTAACTGATAATCTAATACAAAAACGTATGAAAACAGTGGATGATCTGGCACTGCACAAAATACAGGGTTATATCCACCACACACACACACACACACACATATATATATATATATATCACACACACACACACACGAAAAAGACTGTTTTGGATGATGAAAAACACACAAAAATGAACACCAGGACAACTTGAGGTCAAACTTCCTTACCTATCTTTTATAAAAAAAACTCAAAACATCAGTACAAATCAATGGGGAATTCTAAAGCAAATTGGTACTTGCATATGTGTTATAACTACTAAATAATGTTAATCAAAAATATTTATTAAAAATAAGTAAATAAACATATTTCATACTATATCAAAGGGATGAAAAAAATTATACCCACTGCTTTGAAGTAAATATCTGCATGGGTACATATGTTTACCTCTACGGTAAATCCTGAATGAGCAGAAATCAGCTAAACGATCTTTCAGTAACTACGAAGTGACATTATTGATGAATTTGTTTGAGTAATGTACATATAATGTAAACAGCCCAGTGTATCTTAGCCAATACTGAAATCTGGTACTGCTGGTAACTAATATTCATCCTGTTCTACAGACCAAATACCCAATATTATTATGATTATTATATGATGCATAAGAAAACGTTAATGCTTTTTTTATCTGCAATGAAAACGAAACGTCAGTGAGACTGAACCAATATCAAACATTAGTTAGCAAAACTCTTCTCTTTCCATTTCATCGTAGCCAATGAGCTTGGATGACGTACCTAGAAAATTTGTCAATCACATCCCAGGTTTCCTTACTTTACAAAACGAAGGAAAATAACTACAGGAATGCTTATATGTTTTGTTTTTGTATTTTTTTTTAAATATCATGACATTTTATATATAATCTGATAATATCCTTGAAAGACGAGAACTTTCATTTTCGCCGATTCACATCATAAAATTAGAATTATGCTTCAAGCGCATGAGATAAGGTTAGACCTAATCTAAACGGAACGCTGTGTGAATACAGCAGCGGGAATCTCTTCATCAACGCGGAATATGGTCAAGGAAAAATCAACGAGACAGCAGCGGCAAAATATGATGCAACAGAATAAAAGGAATTGAAACCATACTGGAACTCACGCTCAACAACACCTTAACAGCAGCCATCCCAGTCTCTCATTCACCTCTCCAAGAACCTCCGCCTCACCTTCTCTTCACACCAACTACCGAAGCTTCTCGTCCCTCAAGATCTTCCCATTCAACGTCTCCAGTCACTCCCAAGTCACAGCCAAGACTCGCCCCATATTTCTCCCTCCTATCCATCCTTTTCCCCCTCCGTCTTCACCCGTTCCATGGATGACGCAGCCACAGGCCCCGATGTTGAAAAATCTCCTCTCAAGGGGCCTCTTCCTACTTAAGGAATTCCCCGATAGGAGGAGGAGGAGGAGGAGGAAGAGGAGGAGGAGGAGGAGGAGAAGCTCAGTCAACACAAGAGCAACCTTGACCTCCTGAAAAACGGCGAGTTCTTGACATGCACCCACACGCACGTTAATAATGCCATGCATAAAGCTGGTGACATCGAGCCTGTCTGTTCAGTTGGAACTTTAATGGAACGCACAAAATTCAAAGTACAATACTGTGCACTCAAAATACGGATGCAGGCAAACACATATACTCTATATATATATATATATATATATATATATATATATATATATATATATATATATATATATATATATATATATATATACGTTATATATATATATATATATATATATATATATATATACCTAGAGAGAGAGAGAGAGAGAGAGAGAGAGAGAGAGAGAGAGAGAGAGAGAGAGAGAGAGACTACAGGAGGAAAATGAATTTCCGAATGTCCACAGTCCTTCTCACACTGCCATGCTCCTAGGAAGCCTGTATTCAATTTACTAGGCCTCCGTTCAAAACAAAAAAGTCCACGTGATCCCCACCACACACCAGAATTCATTCTTAACTTCCTGCTTTCATCACCAACTTAACTTTTCGCATTCTGCAGTTCTACTGCCCAAGTATTCCTCATTAGCTTGAATTCATCCTCTGTTCCAGGAATGATCACAAACCTGAATTCACCGACATCCTCTCGTATTCACTGCGCATTCAGTTTCCACCTAATCCTCTTGTATTCACCATAAATCTCCCAATCGCTCTAATCCTCCTACAATTCCAAGTCTCCCGCGAAGGAAACGCGTCTCCGAGAGCAGGTGAAGAGGCTCTCTTTCAGGTAGCCTGTTCTCAACACGTCCTCGTTGGCTTGCTTCTCTTGTTACGCTCTTATTTATCAAACCCTAAAAACCACAGGGTCGAAGAGTGCCTAGGGCAGAGGCACTCGTCGTATAGAATTCCCTTTTTGGGTTATAGGTTCAATCTACTTTTCGTCGGCACAACAAGAGTTCTTACTTTTCTTCACTTACCAGATAATCCCCAACGAGTTACGGGGCCTCGACCAGGGGACATTGGGATCTTCCTACAAACACGAAAAATACAGTGTTTTCGAGGACTCCTTTCCTGAATTTTCCACATACGTGTATCTCTATTACACTTCTGAGCTCTCTCTAGTATACGCATACTGACTGATGAGGTTAGCGGAATTTGACCAATGGTGATACAATGAATCTAAGAGAGCAATCCATTTCATTAGGGATTAACCTCAAAGCTGCACCGGGCAGGCAAATCCATTGTATTGGTGTTATGTAACCGATTCTGTTACATATATCCATTAAAAAGTGGAATGTATTCAAGCTTTGCGCCTCCGAGTTAAGAAAGAAAAAAAAAAAGCTGCCCAGGTGAAACAGATTTCAAAGTAAAATCTTCAAATTGTGATTAATAACATGACAATCGTTTAAATTCATCGGAGAAACTATTATCAAATCAAAATCGTTAAGGGATTCTCGTCAACTACTTTTTGTAACAATCATATAAAAATATATTTGCAAAAACAAGTTGCAATAATTTTTGTATAGATTTCATTCAGTTAGTTTCCGCAATCACAGCGGTTTTTTTGAAGATTCAGTTCCAAAGACTGATTATCGGACAACGTTCACTCCTTTGCAGTGTTCCTTTATTAATCTGAAAATTCCAATTAATTTCCATACTGAGTGAAGACGTAACTTTCATAAAGACTCTGTTCCTGTCGTTAATTCTAAAGACATACGCATAATATATTCAACACCCGATATCTGCCTCACTGACGTTGTCATTTTCCATGGAGTTACAAAAATGGATATTGGAATGTAAAACAAGACAAAAGATACTAGTAGAACATCCTAGCTATATATGAAATAATATCAATTAGAAAAATCTGAAGGAAGCTTTACTCATCGGCCGACATAAGTCGAGTTCCGCAACATCGATTCAAAGACGGGAAACAGTTTCGAGAATCAGAACAAATCAAGAGCTTTTGACAAGTGGCTTCTCAGCTGAAAAAAGTACATGAACGTGAAGAGAACGCGGTTAAGAAAGCACTTCCCCGATCTCTCGTTCCTGATTACAGCACATGGGTTATGGCTCCCTCTCTTGGTTTATTTATTTATTTTTTGTTTTTACAAAGATAAGGGTACTAGACTGTAAATCTTCACAGGACTTGGTATAAAGAAGGAATAATAAAAATGTCCTAAGGCATCATCAAGAGAGAAATCCGCTTTACCCAAAATCAGAAGTGAAAGGATAAAATTTGCAAGGGATTTGACCTTCTATTTCAACCTAGCCAATATATAAAGGTCACAGTATCATATAGTACGTGAATACAGCTGCTACCGAAAATAAATAAATAGACGAATAATTAATAGGAAACCAAACACCTACAATGTACCAAATACATACAACGAGAATCAAGTCTCAACTCGGAATGACGCTGCTTGCGTCAATCATAGATGATATACACAGCAATTCTTTTTGTGTAAGCATGAAAAGGCCCAGAGTAATGTACATTCTGAGGGAAAAGAATAAGCTTTAAGCGTAAGAATATATGAGAAGTATTTTCTGTTTTACTTCAGACATGAGAAGCCAACAGCACTTCAAGCTAAAGCGATGGATGGACAGCTTCAAACTCGAACTCGCAATTCAAAAGCAAAAAAACTCTCGGCACTTAAATTTCTCTTTACTACTGATGCAGAACATTCAACCAAGATATTTGCAGCTGTAGCGCAGCGATCTACTTTGAAATATTAATAAAAAAAACTATAGAATTAACATTCTGATTTATATGTTTGGAAAATATTCGATTAAACTGATAATATTAAACTTAAGGCCTCAGTCTCTTTTATGAATACTTCTAAATACAGTTTGCAGTAAATAAATTTACTCCAATTTATAAACTTTGTTTGATTTAAAAACCTACTTAAAACTACGAAAAGGGGTCCCGGTTCGAACTTCTGGACACAAATATCTGAATTAGTGTGGTCTCCGGTATGTAGTACATTTAACATGGATAATATAAAACAGGCAAACTTGTTAAGTCAACACCTTTACGTAATTATGACAGTGCCTAATCAAATGTCTCTCCTAAATAAAAAAAAAATCCTAGAAAAAAATAACCACCTCAAATCTATCATCAAAACAATCTAAAACACAGATGGGAACACACACACGAACGGACGGATGGACGCATCTCAATACGATATATTAAAAAAAAATGAAAAAAAAGGGATGAGGAAAGGAAACTCACACCAGCATCCACTGAAGGAAATGGATGGATGCTGAGAGATGAAACTTACGTGTTGTCGTCGTTGGGGATGGCCTGGCCATTGGGCCCGACCCACTTCATCTCGGTGACCAGATCCGGGTCGTCCACGTTGGCCGTACAGGACACGTACACATCGTCGTTGAGGGCTTTGAGGATGCTCGCAGGCAACAGTTGGAGAGATGGCCCCTGAGCCACGCTCACTGAAAACGGCAGAGAAAAAAAATATATAAGTTGAAACGAGCCCAGAAAAGATACAGATACATAACAGTAACTACTGAAAATATGAGGGACATCACAAAATAACCACACAACTTCGCTGTGTATATGCATTCGTAATACATGTATTAGTCTTCAATCAGACACGATGGTTTAGATTCTAGATTCTTATATTTGCCAAGTACAAGGTTTAGAATGCATAGTCTTCTCCTTCAGGTACCTTCGAAAGCTTATACTTGGAAAATTAATGAATCTGGAATCTAAACCATCTTGTTTTATTGAAGCCTAATACGAGTAATATAATGGATCTATTTCCTTTTATCTAAAATCTTGCAATAAGCTGGATATGAAACTTCTAACATGACAAAAATTATGACTGAAAAAAAAGACATTTCTGTTTTATTATATAATTTTTTCACTCATCAAATCAAGGAGCCACGAACCTTCCAAAATATCTGTGGCTTCGTATATCGGCAGAGGGGGGCCGTATATGTCCCGCTAAACACATTTTGCCACTCTTGCCTTACTTACTCCTGTTTCCTAATTTGAGATACTGCCGTTCCCATTCCTCTTACATATCACATAGTCAGCACTTTCTCTGTCTCCCTATTCTCCTTCCTCTCAATCCAAGAATGATCGTCCTCTGTTCTTTTCAAATGACCCTGCAAAACTCTGACCCACATTTGAGCTTCTGTTAAAATTCCTAACCCATTTGGGTATCTCTTTCCCTACCCTATCAACCCTTCTTAGTCCGTATTTCACTTCCACAAAGAAAACTTATGACGCTCCTCTTCCATAACATGCGAAGAGTCTTTACTGCCTTCCTCAACTTTATTTATTCTGAGATTCACCTTCTTTCTCGCCCTACCATCACCCATTACAATTTTGCTCCTCAATTCCTTTATGAACCAACCACTTTCGTTCTTACTCCACTCAAACAACATTCCTAGGCACCATCATTCGGGTTTCGATTTTCCACTGTAACCTTATTCTTGCTAAATTACTTTCTTCCAACTTTCATCTTTCTCTGTTTTTTTCCCCCACTATATCCAACGGGAACTGCATTATCACGAACATCAACCATTTGACCATTCATTCTCTTCTCCAAAAACATTGGCACCTGCAACTGTCCATTTCTAATTGTCGCTGAAGTTCGCGTCAAAACACACACATGTCCAAGTCACTATATATATATATATATAGTATATATATATATATATATATATAATATATATATATATATATATATATACTTACATACATACACACACACACACACACACACACATATATATATATATATATATATATATATATATATATATATATATATATATATATAATACATACATATATAATATATCATTTAATTTTAAATCACTAAAAATGATAAACGTGATGATTATAGGATAACAAAGTTACATCCACGAAGGAAAAATTGAAACACTGGAGATGTTAAATACTCTGCTTAATTGCCCACATGTCTTGGTAATTAGACGGAAGTACTTAAGTTATCTCCAGCGTTTCAATTTTCCTTCGTGTCTGTAACTTTGTTAATAATATATATGTATGTATAATATACATATATGCATTATATATACATATAAATATGTATATAATACATATAAATATGTATATATATATATATATATATATATATATATATATATATATATATATATATATATATATAAAATGTTACACACAGACGTAAATTAAGATTCTGAAAAAACGTTTCTAAGACTGTCTTCTCTGATCTCAATTAGGAAAAAGACTAATGATGACTACCAATAAAAGGAGATAAATTCGAAAAGTAGTTCTATATTCTGAGGTTCACTTGTTAATTATCAAAAAAAGGATCGAGTTAAGTAAAACTACTTCTACTAATACTTAACAAAAAATCAACGGTAATGCCATTATTGATACAGGTATATTGGCATCTTTCACAGAGCTGGAAAGTAACTTGGCTGATATTTATTTGATAAAGCTGAACAGGATAGAAGCATTTTGGGTGTTCACAAGCTTTTGTTTTATGTAGCTCGCAGTTCGTTCCCCTCCCAGACTATCATTTCTCCGAAATTCAATGTGGTCCCGGAAGTTCCTTGGTAACAACAGGTTTCGCGTTCTGAAGCAAGAAGTCTTGCCAAACGGATTACCAGTACAGTGGTCATTGAAACTACTACTACGCCATCAAATTGTACATTCTGAGATCACTCAAGCCCATGTCCAAGAAAAGAAAAAGTATATATACAAAACACAGCGGGGCAGCAATGCCACTTAACAATAAAAAGCATCACTATTAACGATGCAGAATATATTAATAGTAAAATTTTACTTCACTTGAAAATAGCAAAATGTACCATTTCATCGTAAAACAATTATGTATAATAGCTTCGACACATTTTCCTTGAAATGACAGCTACTAAACTCAAACGCTGCGTGGCTTAGTCAATGCGAGCATTACCACAATACAAAATCTAACAAAGGCACATTTTTTTTAATTTTAATGATGCAAGTGTCTCTCTAGCTGCCATATACATTTATTAGCTGCAATGGTTAAATAAAACCCGCCTAGTTGTGCAAAATGATGAGTTCGTTCAGCAAGCACAGTGCCCCGTTCTGTCATCAAATTTTGGGAAAACGTGCACTCACGGAAAAATATATCTGAAATGTTATTATCTGAAATTTTTATTAATGCCACGTTATAGTAATCTTATTGATGATAAGAACTGTAAGGGGGTTCCTTAAACCAAATTGCAAAATAAATTAAAAACAAAGGGTGGCTTGTCAATAAGAAAAAAAAATTATAGTGATGACTTTTGGTATGGTATATAAATATACATAAAAACAAGGAGAGAGAGAGAGAGAGAGAGAGAGAGAGAGAGAGAGAGAGAGAGAGAGAGAGAGAGAGAGACCCAAACTATATTAAAAAATGCCACGCTAACAAAACATTTTTATTCAATCCTTCTATCTGAAAGGGTCCTTATTTATTCATTCTGGAGTAGCCTTACTTTCTACCCATAGGAAAGTTGAAGATCCAGATCTTATGAATACACAAATAAGGCTCATATTTAATTCATTACTTAATTTTATTTGAGCTAAGCATAGGAAACCATAGTTGTTTTGAAAATGCCAGTCTGTACGGACGTATATGTGATATCATAAATAGTATATGCCTCTATACAGCATATGTAAGGTGCACTGCCTTTATACGTAGAATTTCAAAAAAGTCAACGTCTAGAGAATACACATTCTCTATACCTTGAAAATCGTAATGGTAATAATGAAGAATATTTATGAACTGTTAAAACAATTCCATTACCTCGACACTTAAATTTTCATGAATGGTACCCTACAGAAAGCGAGATCAGGTAGTGACAGAATAGGGACAAGTACAAATGTACTAACAAAGACACGAAAAAAAGTGAAAACAGTGTGTTCAGAGATCTGAGGGAAAAATTTGGTGGAATGCGGGGGAAGGGGGAGAGGGGGTGTCATTTATTGACATAAGTTGGGCTCTTGCAGTTTTATTCTCCCAACATGGTCCTAAAGTGTTTTTAATTATGGAGGTATCTTCGAAACGGTCCAAGTCACTGAAGACCCGGAGAATATTAAAAGAGCGTCTCACAGTATTTCAAAAACCAATTTACTTTGCTACTTTGCAGATGATCTCTCTCTCTCTCTCTCTCTCTCTCTCTCTCTCTCTCTCTCTCTCTCTCTCTCTCTCTCTCTCTCTCTCTCTCACACACAAAATAAAAAAAACAACAGTGCGGTTCTACAAGTCAATCCAATAAGATGTGACTAAAATCAAGATAGATCCATTGAAAAAAAAGAGTGAAGTGCCCCTAAAGATAGGGGTCGGGAAGAGAGAGAGAGAGAGAGAGAGAGAGAAAGAGTGAGAGTGAGTGCCGGGAAGGACGAGGGTGAGACTAAAGTTATCTATTCAATGTTATGTGTTAGTGGGGACGGAGTGCCCCTCGGCCACTGATGAAAGAAGCGCCAACTTTCGATTTATCCGAGAATTACGAAAGGAGTCACACACACACACACACACACACACACACACACACACACAGAGAGAGAGAGAGAGAGAGAGAGAGAGAGAGAGAGAGAGTTACAAGGATTAGGATGCCTCAAAGACTTGTTAGTGAGAGAGAGAGAGAGAGAGAGAGACAGGACCCAGAATAAAACAAAAGAATACTAAACAGATACCATAATAAGAAGCTAAGGATTGCGATTCCAGAGAGAGAGAGAGGGAGAGAGGAGAAGGAGGAGGAGAGAGAGAGGTGAGAGAGATGAGAGATGAGGAGAGAACGAGAGAGAGCGAGAGAGAGGATCCAAAATAAAATAAATGTAAGAAGCTAAGGATTGCTTCCAGATAAGAGAGAGAGAGAGAGAGAGAGAGAGAGAGAGAGAGAGAGAGAGAGAGAGAGAGAGAGAGAGAGAGAGAGAGAGAGAGAGAGAGAGGATCCAAAATAAAACAAATGTAAGAAGCTAGGGACTGCTTCCACAGGAAATGAATGAGAGAGAGAGAGAGAGAGAGAGAGAGAGAGAGAGAGAGAGAGAGAGACCAAAATAAAAGTGGAAAGCAGCTGCTAAGCATGGCTTCCGGATAGGAAGAATGGTCAAGCCTACTTGGCCAAAATCATATCCTGGGGTTTAGTGAAGAGAATGTGAGGACGCATAGGTTCACCTCTTTAAGCCTGGAATCATTATGCATACGGTCACCACACCCCAGGGGCCTCATTTAATAAGTCATTACATTGGGGGTTTTGTATGAATAATTTAGGAGGATAAATCTGACTCTCTTTCATTACCACATCAATCTTATACTAAAAAAGAAAGAAAGAAAAAAAAACACAAAACGTGTATGTCCATGCATAAATTAATTAAAGATATGATTGTGAGAGAGAGAGAGAGAGAGAGAGAGAGAGAGAGAGAGAGAGAGAGAGAGAGAGAGATATGAATGATAACTAGAAATTAAGTATGGCAGAGCTTCTATAACGGTGAACTACAAAAATATAAACTGGGCAAGATACTGAAACTGACATAAAAAAACAGATAAAAGAAAAAAATTCATCCTTAACCTTGATGGAGTAAGTAAATTGGCTTCTCCGAAACAGGACTGACATAGGACAAGGTGCTTGGGAAGCCAATTGGGGAACAATGATATCGCGAATGGCTAAGGGTATCAAAATGGTCCCAAGCAACATAATACCTGACGTATATCATGACAAAAACTTAAGTGAAGTGAAATATGACCCTTACTTGTGACACGATAGAAAAAAGAAAGATGCTGAATACGTTAGATGAAAAAGGGATAAAGTAAGAACTGTTTCCACAATTAGAATTCATAAGGAATAGAAAAAACTGAAAACACAACACATAACAATGAATGAATTGTCTACAGCAGCAGACAAGGAAAGGAATAAAAAATACACTTAAATTATCAGTAACGTATTTCATTCCTCAACTGAAAACATCTGACGATCAATAAACGCACATTAACGACTGATTAGAACAAGAATAAAAAAAAATGCTTTTAAAATAATCAGATAACATTCTGTTACTCTTCCTCAACTTACGAGCGATAATAATGGCTACTTCGACCAGGAAGGCCATATTATTATTATTATTCCCTCACATCAGCATCCGACGGTCAGCAGGACATGAGGCAGATGACAGCTCCGTCATCATTACCGTCACTATCATCAATATCACTATCATCACCACCGCCAACAAATTCACTTATCACTGACGCAGACAAGAGCCCTCGACATCACCATTAACAGCATCGTCCACAGCGCCATCCCCCGTAAACAGCACCATCCGTCGCCGACTTCGTCAGTAGTAGTAGTCACCGGAGAAATGATGGAAGCTAAGTCATGGGTTGGGGGGGAGGGGAGGAGTGGAGGTCTTCAAGAGCGCAAGGAAAAGAACCATCGTCTCATCATTTGAAATCTTTTCACTCTCTTCATCTTTGGGAATCTCGATTCACACAACGGATATAACAATCTAAGGGCTAAAAGTGGACGCCATTATTTTAACGGCGAATTTTCTCTGGCGTATAACGAACAGCAATTAGTTTCTTGGTCGGGTACAGACAGCACTGCTCTATCAGTAAGTGATGATCAAAATTGGTTACTGACCAGAGGAGGAGGAGGAGGAGGAGGAGGAGGAGGAGGAAAATGGGAACTAACGAACAAGGAACAAACAACACTGAAGCTACGAAAGAACAAACGATAACTGATGTACGAAGACGGTGGATGAAAATGTGGAAACGGACACAGATCTGATATTTTAGGAACACGAAGTAAACGAGGGAAAGCTAAAGCTACAAGAATAAAAATATGAGAAAAATCTACTAAACTCAACCAGTTGCTTAGAATTAATAAGAGTGACTCTCAACAAAAACTAAAAGCAAAGGATTCGATCACTTACGGGTCAACAACATCATATCCAAGTGGTAAGCCATCTGGAGATACAAAGGGCACACATCCAATTTGGACACAAACAGGTACAAACACAAGATGCACAACACACACTGTGGACGACACCATATAGATCATGTAAACCATAAACTATAAAAAAAAGCACTATAACATGATCACCGAAGACTTCCGTGTTCTATACATCTTGACTCCTACGACTTAGATTCATGTTCAAAGGTAAATTCTATTCTTATTTCTTTTATCTCTGTATCTGTGTAACCTCTGGAGAGGTTTCGAGTTCGGCTGGCCCCTCCACTTTTTCTCTCTCGATCTCTCGCCCTCCCTCGGAAGCTGAGGAGGAGGAAGAGGATGTCTGCCTGACCCCCTACAGAAGGGGCAGGGGCTGAAGAGACTGAGAAAAATAGAAAAAAAAGGATGACGCTGAAATGATGTAGTACAACCACGTCGGCGACCTCTAGGCACAACACACTTTTGACAACTGACCCGTCCCCGTCGTCGATCGTCTAAGAACAAAACCACCTACCACCACCGGCACCACCCTAAGACGAACAGCCCTCCCTCTCACTCTCTCTCTCCCTCCAACAGAAGAGATGGAGTGGGAGGAGAATGACTGGGAGGAGGGGGAAGAGGAGGAGGAGGAGGAGGAGGAGGAGGAGGAGGAAGGGTCTCAGATTTAGAAGCCGTGATGGAATAAGGAGGAGAATACTCTAAGGTATCATCAGGAGATTCCAGATTCAATCCCGGGAAGGTAATCCTACGAGGACGACATCCCTTACGAACTCCAGCTTGAGAGAGCCCTAGGCGGCGACTGAACGTGTCATGTCATAGGATATGATAAACTCTTTCTCGATGACCCTCCATAGGCATATAAGAAAAAAAAAGTAAAAAAAAAAGCATGATACCGAAGACAGTGATTGGTCAACGACAGCGCCTGCTTCGCCATGGTAATTGGTCGGGGGGCGGCGCTCTCGATAGTCCACTCCAGAGGCCCCTCCCAGCCTGGCCCCTTCTCCTTTTCACCCCCTATTGCTCGAGGTCTTCCTTCGGTGCATTCATTCAACCTTTATATCCATACAACACTCATACAACACTCGAAAACCTGTTCGGGGAAGGCCTCCCTGTGCCTCCCCCACACGTATCAGGAAGAATCTCTATTTAAATATCACTACAAAAACTGTTTTGGTTAAATGTGCATTCATCTAGAGAGGCCGCAAAGATAACCGTCAAATATCACTCAAGTTTCGAAAAATGAAAGCAATCTTCGATCGCATAAAGACCCGTGGATAACTGAGACTCACGGCATCAATTAGATGCGAAAGATGCAGGGAATTATCAGAACTGCAAGACACTAATTTTGACATTAGAGAAGCGTAGCCGCTGAAGCCGTTAAACATTTTGGAGAAGATTTACAAAAATAGGGAACTACATAATAAGACTTTTAAATAAAATATGTCTCAATATTTTGCCTATAACTGCCTAACACACAAATCTAGGTTTTACTTTCTTTCGACAGAAAGATGATGCAAGATCATGAATAACATGATCACGAAACAGGGCTAAATGCCTCTCACCTTGACACCGAAAGGAAAAAAACGAAACCGGAAGTACTGTACGCGATAGGAGGACGACGGGGGGCGGGGAGATTGTGTGTGTGTGTGTGTGTGGTGTGTGTGTGTGTGTGTGGTGTGTGTGTGTGTGTGGTGTGTGTGGGGGGGGGGGGGTGGGGGGGGGGGGGGGGGTCACCACCATCTGATCTTTCAACACCTCACTTCCATCTCCCTCCTCCGTCCCAGCAGAACCACAACCGCGATGAGCGACAAAGCATCAAGGAGTAAAAACACATCCACCGCCGTTGCCACAAACTCGAGAGCCAACCCCCCTACCACGCCCCCCCCCTCCCCCCCCCCCCCCCCCCCCCCCAAAAAAAAAAAAAACAAAAAAAAAAAAAAAAAAAAAAAAAAAAAAAAAACGCATACCCACACACAATAGCTAACCTTGATAGCTGATCTATATTGGCTTTTATTGAGGAAGGCGATAAGGCCTACACTGGACAAACCGCTCGGCGTCAGGTTACGTCTTGATTCAGGAAAAAAAAAAGCCCCGGCCTACCCCACTACCACAGAGGCTTTGCGAAGTTCATTGATTGAAACTCGCTCCTGAACAAAAGATACACAAAATCACGTCTCTCGGGGCTTCTTGTGTTTATGCACATCTCGACATTCCTCTTCTCCCTCCAACTCCCCCTCCCCGCCCCTCCCACCACAACCCCTCTTCTAATAAACACCTTTGTTCCGCAAACATCATGGTGAACTACCTGGGACAATATTTATACTGAAAGATTTATCAGTTAAAAAAAACAACAACAACAATAACTATAATAATAATAATGAACAGAACTTGGGACAATATTTATAGTGAAAGATAATAATGATAATAACAATAATAAACAACTGGGACAATACTTGTACTGAAAGATTTATCAATAATAATAATAATAATAATAATAATAATAATAATAATAATAATAATAATAATAAAAGTACACGAGGCGGTTAATAAATGTTTCCATTTAAGTAAGGACCTCAGTCAATTCCACATGAGAACAGAATTTAACAAACAAGAGTAATACACAATCGTTCCGTCTTCTCATCTTCCTCCTCCTCCTCGTCTTCCCTTGTAACCCCCAACCAATGAAAGAAAATATTCCGAATTTGGTCCATAAATACGAATACGCCCCAAGGTTAAGGCGGCGTCAGCAGAAATATCTCACGTGGACAAAAGGGGGAACGTTTTAATAATACCGGCTCGATCGGCCATCTTACATCAGCCCAAGGATGTGCAGTTATGAGAGAGAGAGAGAGAGAGGAGAGGAGGGAGGAGATGGAGAGAAGATCGAGGAGAGAGAGCGAGAGGAGTTTAAATATGGTAAGGCTCCAATTTTTCTCTTTATTAATAAATAAAAAAGCGATGAGGAGAGAGAGAGAGAGATGAGAGAGAGGGAGCGAGGATGTCGAGAGAGAGAGAGAGAGAGAGAGAAAACGAGTTAAAATGTTCAAGCTAATTATTCCCTTGCAATATGCGTGGGCATATTGCATATTGTATGTGTGTTTATGTGAGAGAGAGAGAGAGAGAGAGAGAGAGAGAGAGAGAGAGAGAGAGAGAGAGAGAGAGAGAGACATAATTACCTCCCATTCATTGTAAGGGGCATCCGTTTAAGGTAAAAACACTGCATTGTAATACCAAGTTGAACTGAAACTAAAAGTTCACGGTGTGTCTCTCCGAACTCTCTCCCGGCTGAAGAGAGAGGCCCATAGATCCGTGAGCTCCCGGAGAGGGTCACCGGAAAAATATCAGACAAAACACAGGAAAGGAGGAAATGGAGAGGAAAAAAAGGAAGAGGGGAAAAAAGGGGGGGAGGAGGGAGGAAGGAATTACGAAGCATTGCAGAATAATGAGTGGAAGGCGAGAGTTGTAGAAACTTAAGACAGAATGTCTTGAATGTTTACCAGTAAATGATTTGAGTAAACTGGCAGATTCAACAATAGACATCACACACTAATGAAAACAATAACAAGCACTCCAATTATAATATTCATAATCATAGCCATAATGGCACTACTACACACACACACACAAGGATAATAGTTACATGATGGCTATGAGACCAACTACCTTTTAACAATTCACTTACCAATCTCTCCCAATATCTAATTCGAGAGCAACGTATAAGATAACTGCTTCAAAATAACAAAATTAGATTTTCCAAAATCTCATCAAAAACATAACACCCAGTCACCGCATTTAACTCCTTGAACCCTTCAAAAACACGAATGTTTTACCGAACATTTTCCCCCCTGGTCCATCAACTCAATTCACAATCCAACTTCTGATCGAGAGAGAGAGAGAGAGAGAGAGAGAGAGAGAGAGAGAGAGAGAGAGAGAGAGAGAGAGGCTATTACTTCATTTCCTCCTCTCGTCGCTTTGCTGTAACTGCCTTCGCTTTCTTTATTCTTTAAAACATTTTTGATGACAGAGATAGAGCAGGTGAATAGGACAATATCGCTCGCAGTGAAAGCATCATAATTTCTCTTTAATTTCGCGGAATTTAAAAAATTAAATCCCCCCTCAAAAAGAAAATATTATCATAACGTCATGTAGCTACTTAAACCGTCTAGAGTTATTGGATAATTGAAAAGAATTACAAATGGAAAAAAATTTAGCGACATGAAACATGTTAGGAATGACGTAGCTCATCTCTCTCGCCTGAAGTAGTTCTGCTCTCTCTCTCTCTCTCTCTCTCTCTCTCTCTCTCTCTCTCTCTCTCTCTCTCCTTCGTGTCTTGTCTCCTTCATCGGATGCTGAGATCAGCCCCCGATGCAGCTATAAAAGATGTCTGAAAAATATTTTTATTCTCGGGGCGCCGCACTTCATTCACTCTCTACTGACGAAGTCTTTCCCGTGTTGCTGAAGATCACTTGCCAAACGTCAATAACGACATCAATAACGACACGAAATGACCCAAGACATAAATTAATGACCGCCTTCGAAATCTGTTAATTAACCGTCAATATAAATTAGGGTACAACGCCTTTTTTTTCGGGGCGAATAAAAATATTATACGAGTTGGTATGAGTCACTTAATTTTAGCAGACTGTCGACAAATTGAGAGAGAGAGGAGAGAGAGAGAGAGAGAGAGAGAGAGGAGAGAGACCCAACCACACACCTAACGCCAAGACCATTAAATGTAACCCGGTTAACTTGAGAAGTGAGAACCACACAATACATGATTACATTACATGTTTGCGGTGACAGGCACGTGAACGGGGGAGAGAGAGAGAGAGAGAGAGAGAAATACAAAACACAACAGTTTACTAAGACTCTCAGAACGAGTCTCTGGGATGGCCGAAAACGGATGGGAGAACTCAAAGACGAGGAAGCCGAGATCATATTTACTCAATGTACGGCATCGTCCATACACAAAAGCATTTGGCAACGAGTGGTGGGAAGAGGGGGCGGGGCTTAAACTTAACAAAACTATTCTTTTCCACTCGTCCTTCCTTCTTGTTGTTGTTGTTGTTAGAGAGAGAGAGAGAGAGAGAGAGAGAGAGAGAGAGAGAGAGAGAGAGAGAGTCGACACAATGGAAAGGCAACGAAATAAAGAAATAAAAAAAAACACTCCCTCATGCATTTGTGAATATACGAAAATTCAGGAAAGCAGGCGAGAAAAACGGAAATAATCAATATTCAATTAAATACAAAAGTTATCGAGTTGACAAATTAAGAAAGTTGGCAAATTTACGAAACGCTACAAAAGAGTAAATAAAATAAGTTTTATTCACGAATAACTGGTACCAGCAAGAACCATAATAAAACTATTATTTATATAACTACATAAACATTACGGCTAAAACGTGAAATCAATGTGCATTCTAAAATAAAAGAGCGCGCGCGCGCACACACACACACACACACACACACACACACAGAGAGAGAGAGAGAGAGAGAGAGACGAAGCAAACTCGTCCTGTCAACAGCAGAACTTTTCCGAAGCAAATTTCGTCCTCGTGAAGTAACTCTTCCGTTAAACTCTGAGCAATTATGAACTTCAGTCCTTTATTCTGCCTTCAGGAGCGAAGTTCCCGGTGAACAAGAGAAAAGTTCTCACCAGCTATGAATTCCGAGTCAGTCCTATGCAGTAACTAACAACCACCATAGACGCACTCCTTTTTTTTTTTTTTTTTTTTTTTTTTTTTTTTTTTTTTTTTTTTTTTTTTTTTTTTTTTTTTTTTTTTTAATCAACTCAAAAGCGAATTCCACCAAAGGTGACGGTAGACTTCCTCTTCAATACGATTTTCTGTTAGGCCTTCAATTCATGGATAAAAATATTTAATGACTTTTAGGAGATGAAAAAAATCAGCTGCTCGACAGTAATTAAAACGCAAATTATACAAAATGAAAAGGGATTAACACCAGCAGAAAATAATACTGTAAAAATATATTTACTACTCTGCGTCAAAAAGAGCTTCAAAAAATATAATTATATATGTATATATTATATATATACATTATATAATACATATATTATATAAAAACATACAAACTATATATATAATATGCATACATACACACATGCATATATGTATATTACACACACACAAAATGTAGAGAGAGAGAGAGAGAGAGAGAGAGAGAGAGAGAGAGAGAGAGAGAGAGAGAGAGAGACGGACGTCCTCCACGACATTCAAAGCCACTCAATAGCCATCTCTCTGCCCTACCCCTACGGATACCGTCTCCTTCCTCCATCTCCTACCCTTTCCTCCTGAACGTTTAAACAATATGGTCTGATTATGGAGAGGCAGTGAAGCGGGAGAGAAAAAAAAAAAAATAAAAAAAAAAAAAAAAAAAAAAAAAAAAAAAAAAAAAAAAAAAAAAAGCGGGAAGGTGGAGAGGGTTAGGTGACGGCCGGTGGGGGAGGAGGGGGATTGACGCCCCCTTCAAATGGACTATATAGAAAGGTCATATTTTTTCGTTATTTGTTGAATGTTGTCACAACAAGTTTTCACGTACTGTATGGCACGATGCCGAACTAATATCTTGGCATATATCTTTATAATAAATAAAAATATATGGAATACATATGAATACTCATGAAT
This sequence comes from Macrobrachium nipponense, assembly GCF_015104395.2. NCBI lineage: Eukaryota > Metazoa > Arthropoda > Malacostraca > Decapoda > Palaemonidae > Macrobrachium > Macrobrachium nipponense. The sequence continues at coordinate 33,471,624 of NC_087212.1, forward strand.
GTTTTAATAAAATATATCAGCATAATTCTTAAACCAGATGCAAAATAGGTGTATAAGCTTACCTAGATACAAATGCACCCAATGCACACATACACTCATAATATATATATATACATACTATATATATATATATATATATATATATATATATATATAATATTAAACACTATAATAACATACAGACACTGCATACCTCCCTGATAATCGAATCAACACAGAAAGCATTAACGGCAAATTAAAGAAATTTAGGGTTAGTGACAAGCTTTCCTTAATTTTTTTTTTCAGGGTTTGTTTCTCCTCCCACAAATACATAACTTAATACCACTTACATATGATATTTTTCACTATTGTCATGAAAGTTGTTATTCCTAGAGAGAGAGAGAGAGAGAGAGAGAGAGAGAGAGAGAGAGAGAGAGAGAGAGAGAGAAACACTTCCGTCAGCGATACCCGCATTTTGAACAGCCCAGGTGTTGAGAAAGAGGGGATCCAACGACGAATCAATAGCATCTAATACCTGAAATGAATCTTTATGCTTTCTATCGGTTACAGGAAATACACACGCAGGAGGACACACACCACACATGCAAATGTGTCCATGTGTATGTATTTATAATATATATATATATATATATATATATATATATATATATATATATATATATGTATATAATGGATCATCTTTGTGTTATGATTACTTAATTAAGTATATTCAGCCCATTACACTTAAAACGAACTTCCATATTCCGTTTTCAGAAGAATGGTCACAATGATGTGTTACATTTCCCTCGTCAATGATTTCTTATTCTTAAATAGGCAACGGAGTTTTCCATGAGAGAGAGAGAGAGAGAGAGAGAGAGAGAGAGAGAGAGAGAGAGAGAGAGAATAAACTCCTAAAACATATCCTCCACCTAAATCTAAGATTCTAAATAAAATCACAAGACGTGTGGGAGACAAAACACTGCTATTATTCTTGAAAAAAGCCAGGTAGGTAGCGGAAAACGTAAGATTGTCAGGAGAGAGAGAGAGAGAGAGAGAGAGAGAGAGAGAGAGAGAGAGAGAGAGAGAGAGAGAGAGAGAATTAATAAACGTACAGCTGAGCCTACGCCACGTTCCCATTAATAGTGGTAGGCTTTATAAATGAACGAAGCATCAGTCATTGGACACTGCATCAAACTTCACATCTATGGGGTTGTCGGTAAATAGTCCACAAATCCTCTCGTAGACTCGATTAGAGTTATCATTAAAGTTCATTCACTGACTATGACCATAGCACTTAAAAGTGGCTCGTTAGTCGATACTGTTGTTTATGATACGGCTTTCAAGACTCCCCGTTGCCTAAACAACACACGACAAAGGATTGTTGCCAGATACTCCACTGATATTTCATCAATGAAGATCGCCATCTTGCGTTAAACCATTGGTACGTTGAACCACCGTGAGGAAAATATACACGTATGCAACTAGATAATAATTTTTTTCCAACTATCAAAAGCGGTTAGCACTGTAGCGTATGCCATGGTTACTTTAGATAATACGAAACCTGATTCTATTCTTATGACTTCTTAGAAACATTAATCATTAAACTGTTGCATTAGGATACCAGACAAACTGGTATTGAAAATCTTTCATTCATTCAATCCTACATAAACTGTGTATATATTCGACCAGGGTAAACGATTCTAGCACTAAAAACACCTTTCACTGAGAAGTGTGGATACCAAAACCATGGACAACTAAGACCGTAGTATCCCTTGTTTCTAAGAAAAAAAAAAAAAGGAAAAACAATACCAAGAGGGGAACGCTTTTGGTTGTTGGAGAACCGAACGATAAATCCACTTAAAAGAACAATAAACATATTAAGGAACAATGAAGTATTTCATCTGATATCCAGCTCTCTCTCTCTCTCTCTCTCTCTCTCTCTCTCTCTCTCTCTCTCTCTCTCTCTTGGCTGCAAAGGCTCGAGTAAAAATTACCATTTTCTATCATGCTGGCTTATTTATCAAAGAAAACGACGACTCTCGGTCATTACAGGATAAACTAGTATATGGTGTTCAATACGATTTAGGAAAGACTTTTTTTACGTTACTGCATTTTATAAAAGTATTAATGTAAAAATATAAGTTATAAGTAATACAAAACAAACATGGTTAATATATGACAAAGCGAGTTTCAGTAATCCTAAAAATTAACACAATAAGGGAATAAATAGTATGGGAATTAGTGGAAAGGAAAAGAGTACATACTAGCTATAATGGAGGCCTCACCAATGCTAGAACAAAGGGCAACCTAAAATATACGAGAGAGAGAGAGAGAGAGAGAGAGAGAGAGAGAGAGAGAGAGAGAGAGAGAGTTACCTGTTGACTGATTCCATACCAACTGGGAGGTGGGGAATTATTACCTGGGTATATAATTCCATATGTGAAAGGCCGTTTAATGTAAATGACGATGATAGTTGAGGTAGATAAAACGGCAACGCTATTTACTAACAAAAATGCATTTGTTTCTAAATATCTTAAGTCTAATTACTCACAAAATCCACAAGAGCCTTTTTATTTTCACAGCTGGCACAACACTCACCTGAAAAACATAAAAATATTTTCATTACATACAAGTTATATACTTAATGATGCATGTTCTTTGAATGCATATTATTGTAAAACAAAAAAATAGAGCGCCTTCTACTCTTTCATTTACCAAGATATTTAGCTATATTATCCCTCTTTCCTTGATATAAATAAGAACTTTGTCCCAATCTTTCGTTTTTATTCAAAAATATCCATAACACGTTAAAGGAGTATAGAACTACGAGGGATATGAACACTGAAGATTACAGAACGGTTGAAGAGAAATAGTCATATAGGTTAGGGCGGTCATATTTTACAGTATAACTAGAGGGAACACAGAGAGGAGAACACCTCCTTTACACGAAAAGCCCTGTGGCAGAGGGGGGGGAGGGGGGGAAGGGGGGGAGGGTTAAACAGTAATAAGTTTGTGCTGCACCGACGAAGAATTTCTGTAGGGCGAAATCATTCCGACCCTCGGACAACTTTTACGTAGACTGTAGAGGCATCCGAGAAATATGCAGCAGCATTCTCTCTCTCTCTCTCTCTCTCTCTCTCTCTCTCTCCTAAAACCAATTGATAAGGTCGGATGTTTCCGTGAAATTACATTTTTTTAAAGAAAATTCTCTCTTCTTCAACATTTCCTTGATCTCTCTCTCTCTTTCTCTCTCTCAACCAATGCATTCATAGGAGTTTTTTCAGTGAAACTACACTCGGAAAATTCTTTCTTTTGTAGCATTTACATAGTGTTATATATATAAACCTTGTCAAATAAATTTCTAGAGCATGTATCTATATAGAAAAACACGTCAAAGACATCTTTTATGGTCAATATCGACTACGAGAGGATCCAAATTCGAAAAACTGAGACTTAAGGAGAAAACTTCATCTATCATTACGATAGGATCCAGGTGACCAGTTCCCACGATGCTGGATAGGTAACTATGAAGGGTAGATGAGATGATAGGAGGAGGAGGAGGGGAGGAGGAGGAGGAGGAGGAGGAGGAGGAGGTTCAGGCTGAGGAACTTCCAAGGTCACATCTACCACCTGCCTTCACAACTTGTCTCTGGTCCTATGTTACATACACCTTCATCCCAGCTCTCTCTCTCTCTCTCTCTCTCTCTCTCTCTCAGAAGAAGAATGGAGGAAAAGCAATCTTGATAAACCATTGAAATATACAAACGAAAATTACTGGAAACGGAGTATAAGGAAAACATCGAATTACATTTGTTATTTCGAAGTAAACAACCTTTTTTTTTTCCCTTCTGTTCAAGTAACGTACATCTGCCGTTGACCTCCTGTTCAATAGTTCATGCAGCAAGGAGGGCAAAGCCCGGCTATATAATCCTCCAGCTATAAAAGGTCTAATTATATTCGAAAATTATAGGCGTGGCAACCAATGACTCTTATAAGGTAGGCAATATCTCAATGTTTTTTTTCTTTTCCCTCCTTAATAAAGAATGAGACAAGGCACATCCCATGTTTAATACTTTGCACATACATACATACATACATACATACATACATACATACATACATACATACATACAAACATATACATATATCCAATGTAGCACGAAGGAACACATACTTGAGAATATCCTTAAATCCACGGTAGAAAGGTAAGTGAAACAAGGTGAAACAAGGACTTGGAACTAGTACTTTCGTAGTTTATTCTACATTTGAAAATGTAGAATATACTACGAAAGTACTTGTTCCAAGAACCTGTTTCACTTACCTTCCTACCGTGGATTTAAGGTTATACATATATATGTATACAACGAATCATACGGCAAAAAAGAACAAAGAAAGAACGCTACTTTGTGCGTGAAAACTAAACAAAAGAGTACAATACGCAAACCTCAACTACTAAGCACCTCCCTACAAAACCACCCGGTACCGACTTGATATTAAAAGTTGCCGAGGAGATCACTCCCCTTACAATAAAAAAAAATAACCCAGGATGGAGTCTAGCTCTGAGGCACCATACATGCCAATTCGAGGCGGTAAGGTAGTCATTTGCTACTATATCGCATTAACGTATAGCACCTGTCGTCGCATAACGACAGCAAACGTAATTACAGGCGACGATAAACTTCCACCTCTATCATTATGAGAACCTTGATTGTGAAATGGCCAAGGTTATTATAAGAACATTGTTTGTGAAATGGCCAGACTACGGGGCTATACAGAGCTGAAGAAACTTCAAATCCAAAAAGAAATGTGGCTGGAGAATACAAGTCCTATAGTAGATTCACATCAACTGTGCATTTGATGTCTAGGCCCGTCCCTTACGACGCTCCTGATTGGCTGTTGATATGCCAGTCACAGGGCTGGAAACTCTCAGTCTCTCTCTCGAGAGTTAACACGGGCAGGATATACGTTCGGTCTCTTCTGAGGGATGTTTGAAAGAAGTACCCCTCAGAAGAGGTGGTGGAACATAAATCCTGCCTATGTAAACTCTCGAGAGAGACTGAGAGTTTCCAGCCCTGTGACTGGCTTATCAACAGCCAATCAGGAGTGTCGTAAGGGACGGGCCTAGACAGTAAATGTACGGTTGATGTGAATATACTATAATTAAGGCCATGGCAGACATAGTACTACCCAAGAGTATTAATTTTGTTTCCATAATCAAAGTAGATCGAATAATGCCTAAGCGTAACTTGCCTATCTTGAGGAGTCAAAATTTAAAAGTCGTTCTGGATAAAAATAAGTAAATAAATAGATAAATAAATACTACCTACTAATACCCAAATCATATGACTCCACGAATACGGAATACGATTAGCGAAAATTAGATTATGCCCGCCGACCAAAAAGAGCTGCTAAAATGAATGCATCTCGCAATGGCTACATTTTCAAAATGAATAAATAAATATATATATATATATATATATATATATATAATATATTAATATATATATAATTATAAAAATGAACATGCAACACTGAGCTTTAAAACATTGAATGAAATCTAGAGATTAGGTTCGACGCGGAGAACTAAAATAGCAAACTAGAGTAATATGATCTGAAAAAGGTAATCGACAGCCTGGCCTTCGTTATCTCACTCCAAATGAGACCAGAGCGCTAAATGTAATTTACGTGACTTAATAAAAGATAAGAATCTAACTCTTAGTTATTACAGACAGCTAAAGCATCACCAAGTCTCCCTCGCGGCCACACTAAGCACCTATACGTTGGCTAATGACAGAAGGCACGAAGAATCCACTTTGACACGCAAAGTCAACTCCGACCTTGAGGAGGTTGTACCGAAAGCCCAAAGGAAGCCCCTCAGGAGGTGGTTAGGCTGAGGAACGAGGGCTGACAGAGGAGAAGCGGTTGGTTGGGAGGGGGGGAAGAGGATTGGAAAGGGGGAAGGGGTGAGCAAAGGGTTGGATGGGGGGGGGAGTTGGAAATAGGAGGGGGAGGGAGAAGGGAAAGGGTTGGAGAAGGGGGAGAGAGAGGGGAGGGAAGAGAAGGACCCAATTTCAGCTTGTGGGGGAGTCGTTAGGAATTGCTCCAAGTCGAACAGAACAAGCACCCGAAAGCATTCGCAAGTTCCTGTACTCACTCACGCGTCCCCTGGTCCTTGTCTTGCCTGGCTGCCACATCCTGTTTTGCTGCTGCTGCTAACAGCGAGATGCAACCCTTTATCTCTCCCTTTTTTTCTCCCTTCCTTTCCTTTGGTCCTTTTCTGGTCTCGATTCTCTATGACTCGCGGATCTTTACGACAGCCAAAAGATTTTTCCTTCATTTACGTTACTTGTGACCCAGCTACTGCTAGTGCTTCAGTACTTAGCAATAATACCTCTACAATTTTGCTCGAAAACCTGTTGTTTTCTGTGGGGCTTGTCATTCTTCTTTAAAAAAAATTCTTGATATTTAATTAAAATGCGAATTTACTACCTTACAATAAAATAATTTTGGTTTAAATCTGACTTTTCCCATCTCAAATTTACTATATTTTCGTTTTTCAACGTTATCCTCGTATCCTCGCGTCTCCCTTTTGCTTAATTCTCCCCATCTCCATAATCAGTCAACACCCCCTGTCCACATCTCCCTTTAATTATCGTCTTTATTGTCACATTGGCTGCATGTTTCATTCCCCCTCCCCTATCTCTATATCTTATCTCTATCATTTATCTTTACACGTTCTTCCAAGCTATCCTGTCTGCTTGTCTCATCCACTTCTTCCTTCTTACCTCTTCCCCCACCTCCCCAACCCGCAAAGGGGTACACCAAAGGGTGTATCCGCATGCAAATGCATATCGTACATACCTTACGCAAGGATAACAACTCACACAAGTCTGGCAAAAATGCAAAAGCCGTCTGTTGCGAGAAGGAGGAGAAGGAGAGAAGAAGGAACGAAGGACACGAGAGGAGAGAGAAGAGAAGAGAGATGAGAGAGAGAGAGAGAGTTGTAACTCGTGGAGACACACTGTACCTTCCACTACCAATCCTCAGTAAATCGAGCTTTGTAGAATCCACGAACTTTAATGTGCTCACTGAGACGTGGTAAGAGACTGGAAGCAATTTTCTAGAGAGAGAGAGAGAGAGAGAGAGAGAGAGAGAGAGAGAGAGAGGGGAGAGAGAGAGAGAGAGAGAGAGAGAAGCTCCCGAGGGCAAAAATATAATAAATATATAACTACCAAAAATCTTAGCTCTCAAGGGCAATTTCTTGCTATGTGAATGGTCTGTCATTTCCCGTTCACAGGCGTTATTAGAATTATTATTAGTTTTATACTACAACTACTTCCTCTGTAAATAATGTTGAGTATTCTGGTACCATCATGTCACTGCTACTACTATTACTATCACTGATGCTGCTGCAGTTTGTTACAACAACATGAGGTTTCGACTTTTAATAATATGTGACTGTTACCTCTCCCACCTCATTCAGCACAAAAAGATAGTTGATCTATAGATATTCTCCTATATGATGTTTATCATGAGGCCTGCTTCTAACTTAGAAGCTTAATTTAAAACCTATAGCTATCTCACTCGTTTGAGACGAACGAGCGAGGAAAAAAACAAAAAGACTGACATTAAACGCTTTCTGCGAAGATAACCACTTCCATGAAAATCGCAAAAGAACACTCCTTTTTAAACGCAAAAAAAAAAAAAAAAAAAAAAAAAAAAAAAAAAAAAAAAAAAAAAAAAAAAAAAAAAAAAATTACTAAAGAAGTAAACCTTTCATTAAATATTTTAACGCGTCCTTCCCCCGAACGAACGTCCTGGAAACTCTCTCTCATAAATAACTCATCTTTCCCTTATCTATGAGAGCTAATATGGAGTCCATATTCGTTCGATGCAACCATGTTCCGGTCTTTTGTCTACTATAGCATTTGGGGAAAGAGTTTTCTTTTCTTTTTTCTCTTTTTTTTTTTTTATCTACCATCAACATCGGGGTTTTATGATTATCCCTTGGCCGGAATAATGATAGGAAATTAAAGTGGAGATAGGCTTATATGAGCGACGCTGGGTATAATGGCGATCCATCCCTCAATATCAAGACCTTTGAGAGAGAGAGAGAGAGAGAGAGAGAGAGAGAGAGAGAGAGAGAGAATGAATCCCTCAAACCAGATTTGAGTGAGTGTGTGTTCATCCATCTATATCAGACTAGAGAGAGAGAGAGAGAGAGAGAGAGAAAATTTCAATAATTATTTTGAAAGACAATACACCTTCTTAAAATGTCCAAAATTGTACAGATCTCTTTAAATTTCCAAACCTCTACAGATAAATTAGAGCTAACCATTACTGCTCTTTATAAATCGGCAACAGAAATCACAATCATACGAAAACCTCTCTGATATGAATTATCGTCACTTCCAAAAACCACCTCGCAAGTGCCGGTGTCAACTCCGAAACTTCCACCACTCAAATGCATATTCAAAGCAGAAGTTCGCCAGACTTCGCAACTAACATCAGCAGATGGCATGCAGGTGACCTTGGTTGACTACCCTCATAATCGACAAGTTTTGGGGAGGACCATTTCATGCTCTCTCTCTCTCTCTCTCTCTCTCTCTCTCTCTCTTTCTTTCTCTCTCTCTCTCTCGTCACTGGGAATACTTACCGTGTATACACAGATATTCAAGGAGAAAAAAAAAAATCGAATCATCTACTCTGACACTCACAGAACATTTTCTCAATACAAATATCAATGGCATGCGAGCACTAAGGGTGACGTTGACTATAAGAATTAAACCACATGCACTTGCTCACTTGCATCGTCATTCCATCCTAAAACGACAGCTACACTATAAAGGAAAATACGAAAGCTGAGCTTTTGAATGCCAACAGAACATCTATTCAAACCCTAGAGTCTTCGTACTTCAAAGTTATTACATTCCTAGAACAGGTGTTGGATGTTCTCTCTCAAGCTGTGATTCCTCGTGGTTCATCAGTCGAAATCAAGGCCTCTAATGTGATGAATTTTCACTAGTTAATTAATTCTGAAGTAATTACAATTTCTTCTCCCTACAAATTATGTATTTACATAGATCTAAAAGACATGGACTTTACTGATATCAGTGGTCAACTAGTCAATGTTATTCAAGGTACTATCAGATACTATGTGTCTTTACTCAACGTTCTCCCATTTCCTGTGTCTCCATTTTTAATATATATATATATATATATATATATATATAGATATATATAAATATATATCTATATATATATATATATTATTTATCTATCTTTTACTGCGCTCAAATTCTATCCTTACCTCGTTTCACGCAATGGACGTCTAAGCTGATACAAATTATTACCACCCGTCTGATTTTAGCCATTTGACGTCAAGCTTACTACCTTTGCGCTAACAATCTGATCTGGACACATGAGGAAGAACAATTTTGAAACGTGAACCAGCAGTCTGGGAAATACGACGTGAGGGAATGTTCGACGCAAATGATTTACAGAATTACTCCACTGTGTTGCAAGTGCGTTCTGGCGTTTGTACTGCATTTTCTTGGGAATTTTCAGGAGACTTCGCTATCAATGCTTATGTAAATCCATACGTTAATCTATTGTGAGTGGTAGAGTGCAATGAGTAAAATTTACCAAATCCTGTTTTCAAAAGACATACGCAATTACGTCAAGAAAAACTTAATACAGATGGTTTTTAAAAATAAATGTACCTTTAAAACAAAACCTAACTACCAAGAAGACACGCTGCAAAAAGCGAAAACATTTTAAATATGTACTTTCAAAAAACACTTAGCAATAGGGACAATGAACCAATAATGGATTTCCTCAAAAATGAAATCTTTATATTATGTGCAGTACCAGAATAGCCTAAAACATTTACCTACGTGGAGAGACTATAAAAAATCTTACATACAGCATCGGCTGTATTTATGGAGAGACAAAGAATCCTTAAAAGGCGAGAGGCATATATATATATATATATATATATATATATATATATATATTTATATATATATCCATAACGCACCACGACGCTTGCAAAATGCCTGCAAAGGGTAGGATGTCTGAGAGAGAGAGAGAGAGAGATTTTTTTCAGGCGCTTCTCACGAAGGAAATCCGCTTCACGTATCAAAAGGATGTCTTGAAACTGTAACGTTTCCTATTTCTTGCGTTTACTTAAGTTACTCGAACTTTTCGAGTAACATACATAAGCGTAAGGGGTTACACACACACACACACACACACACCAACATGCATATGTATATGTAGCCTATGTATGTATATTAGGTAATATATAATATATATATACATACATACATACATACATAGGCTACATATACATATGTATTTGTTTGTTTGTATGGTGCTTTTACGTTGCATGGAACCAGTGGTTATTCAGCAACGGGACCAACGGCTTTACGTGACTTCCGAACCACGTCGAGAGTGAACTTCTATCACCAGAAATACACATCTCTCACTCCTCAATGGAATGGCCGAGAATCGAACCCGCGACCACCGAGGTGGAACGCCAAAACCATACCAACCACGCCACCGAGGCGCAATATACATATGTATGTAGGTGTGTGTGTGTGTGTGTGTAACCCCTTACGCTTATGTATGTTACTCGAAAAGTTCGAGTAACTTAAGTAAACGCAAGAAATAGGAAACGTTACAGTTTCAAGACATCCTTTTGATACGTGAAGCGGATTTCCTTCGAGAGAAGCTCCTGTAAAAAATCTCTCTCTCTCTCTCTGAGACATCCTATCCTTTGCAGGCATTTTGCAAGCGTCGTGGTACGTTATGGATAATATAATATATACATATATATATATATATATATATATATATATATATATATATATATATATTATATATATTATCCAGTACAAACACAAAACCCAACTAAGCGAAATTAAGCAAGCAAAACTCCAAGACAACTAGCAAAGCAATTATCTTTTATTACGATAACTTTAATAATAATAATTATAATAATAAAGACACTTCCAATCCACGCACACGTCAGAATCTGATACTGGTGGACATCCGGTGACCACGACAGGAAGGCAATGAATAAACTACGTACGTAGTAATCCAGCAATCCCCGTTTGCAATCACGCCGAATACGACGACTCCCCTTTCGTGACGATTTGACAAAGACGGCCCCCCACCCTCCCTCCTCCTCCTCCTCCTCCTCCTCCTCCTCCTCCCTCCTCCTCCCTCCTCCTCCTCCTGCCTCCGTCTCCAGATGATAACAGCTGGTGCGTGTCAATGCATCGACGGGAATGCAGCCGCGGTTGTCTTGTTTGATCTTTTTTTTTTTCAGTGAATTAAGGTTAAGTTTATTACTGGAATATAAGGAGGTATCCCCTTCTCATCCTCAACTCTTCGACACTACCAAAAAGAACACGATATATATAACTATATCAACATATACGAACTTAACATCTGTACACCTTCGTCAGTATCTTACCCAGATTAGATATTGAAGACAAAATAATAATAATAATAATAAAATAATAATAATAATAATAATAATAATAATAATAATCCATTAAACTTCGACAACCTTGGAGGATCTATGACCCAAAGGCGAACAGAGAAGTGAGGAAAATATACGGGGGGTGGGGGGGAGGGGTGGAGGAAGAGAAGAGAGGAGTAGAGAGAGAGAGAGAGAGAGAGAGGGAGAGGTCCACAGTCGTTATTTTAATGGCTGGGTGTTCGTTTCTGATGCTACAGGGCGATAGGAACAACAGCAACAGCGCAGCACCACAACAGCAACAGCAACAACTTGCTCCCGGAGCACCAGCAACGCGATGGAGGTCAGGAAGGGAAGGCAGGTATAGTAGTAGACAACAGCTCTGACAGGAAGCTTCACTCATTAACTTGGTAGTCTGAGGGCTATTTCCCCCCGCCCCCCTTCCTATCCCCCCCCTATTATCTCCCTCATCCAGTCCCTTCCATCCCCATCTCCGAGCACATCACCTCTCTCTCTCTCTCTCTCTCTCTCTCTCTCTCTCTCTCTCTCTCTCTCTCAGTCTATGTCCCACCATCCGTAATCCCCCAACCTATCCCAGCAGGTCCGCAGGTAGGCTAGGACTAGCATCATGGCTTACCAACATACCTCCCTAATACCTTCCTGGTTCCCCCACCCTCCCTTCCCACCTGCATGCTGTAAGTACTGGATACTGATACCATGAAGCTGACAAGAGGATGCGCTCTATTAGTAACCATCAAACCGCCTAAGCCTTTGCCAAACAAGACCAAAGCCATAAAGAACGCGACTCAAATTGATTAGAAGCTCACGCGAGCCTGGCATACTATTTGGAAGAGACAGGTCCTCAACACGAGGATGGGTACTACAATTATCTAGATGTCTTTTTTTTTTTTTCCAAGTACTTAGGCCATTTTTATGATGCGTTTAAAAATGAGGTAAAGAATGATCGGCAAAAAAAAAAGGTCTGTTACTAAAATGTGACGTTACCATCATTTAATGGATAAATGTTGCAACTCCCTGCTGTAAGAGTTGCTGACAACTAAGCAGGGTAATCTGCAACTTTAAAGAGCATATTGATATGCTAAATTATTATGCCTGATAAGGAGTAACCCTTAAAGAAAAAATAAAAAATAAAAAGGTTGTAATACCGTTTCCATAAATGGACAGCAATCTAGCTGTACCCACAAAAATTTAAAACACTCCTCTTACTGTATATCTTTTCCACATACTTGAAATTTGATGGCAACCTCTTAATAAATCACAGTTTAAGAAAAAAAAAACAGAATATCTATGAAGATAAACGGAATGCATCAATAACACTGAAACCACCAACATCCAAGGATTAAAGCCTCATCTGGATCGCTTTAAAAATTTCAGATTCCTTTCTTATCAATGACTGACATTCCCTAAAATTATTACGTTTCTTAATCATGTAAAAATCAGGACAGCTTATGCAAATAAAACAATAGATGCAGAAATAAAAGTATACACTAATAAAAATATAAGATCAATAGACCCTCACACACTGACAGAACTCTCAAAGTCAAACTCTTACACAATCGATTTGTCTGGGTGGTCAGCAGCCAACCTTGATGCAGATGAACAGCTATAGTAGATTCACATCAACCGTGCATTTGATGTCTAGGCCCGTCCCTTACGACGATCCTGATTAGCTGTTGATAAGCCAATGACAGGGCTTTAACCTCTCATTCTCTCTCGAGAGAGTTCACATGGGCAGGATCTGTGTTCCACCTCTCCTGAGGGATACGTCTTTCAAAAATATCCCTCAGTCAGAAAGATGGAACATACATCCTGCCTACGTGAACTCTCTCGAGAGAGAATGAGAGTTTAAAGCCCTGTCATTGGCTTATCAACAGCCAATCAGGAGCGTCGTAAGGGACGGGCCTAGACATCAAATGCACGGTTGATGTGAATCTACTATAGTCATTGTTTCAGTTTCATAAAACAAGGCTATTCTCAAGTTCATT